>NC_140278.1:6709307-6736807 GCF_964030765.1 Micromesistius poutassou
TCGTGGAATTTGCGTCAAGATGAAAATGAGTCATGAGTAAAATAAAAATAAAACGAAACCCTCACAACCCAATTGTTCTTTTGAATGACAGACAGGTCTTTGCGTCTAATATGAATGAAATCCAATTCATTCGTCTTGACGCGGTTACCGTATTTGGCCAGCAGGTTGCGCCACATTATATAGAACCTCATCTCAGGCCAACATGTCTTACTGACATACTTAAGATGCAAAACAGGTAGGCGCAAACGAGGCTGTCAGGAAACGAGAAAAGATTAAAACAATTCTCCAGAGGCAATATTTGGTCCTTATTATTACTAACATGACTAACATGCCCTATGGACTGAAGACCAGGACGTTCCACAAACAAACATAGCCCCCCCCCCCCCCCCCCCCCCCCTTCTCCATTATCGTTTGCAAAACATTGTGAGGTTTGTGAGCACATGTACAGCGAGCTGATGAATAGCAACGCCACAGCAAAGCCAAACCCCGAGAGGCTACGATTGCTTATGCATATTGCTGTGAAAACACATGGCTTCCAAGCTCCGGTGGGTCCGCTGTGCGGTGCGCCAGCCAGCCACAGCCAGGGACCTGATTGTCATGAGGGCCGCACATTACTCGCTGCCTCCCCTCTCCCCTTATGTCTCTGTGTCCATTTTCGTTTATTGGAAATCCTGGGAGGTTTCTGAGGGAAAAGTGAGACTTATTTCATCCGGATGATGGTCCATCGTGGGCTCAATGTCCACAAAAGGGGAGCTGGATCAGAACAAGACCATTGGGCAACAACAGTTGAACATATGGTCGACAGCCCAACACCATGGTTGCATAACCAGAGCGTCCACCGCCGTTGGCTCCCTGTAGGCTAAATCATTTATCTTATTAATGTAATCACATGATTGATGAATTCTGCATTATCGAACCTTCTCTATTGTTCTACAGAGCTCTCACAGCTATCAGCAACTCGTCTTTGTTCTGCAGTTCTGACACAAGGAGAGAGAGCTATAAGGGCCATTCTCCACACCACACCACCCCGAGGCTTGTCATGAGGAGAAAAAAACTAATTTGGATGCACAACCACGCAACAATATGAATGGAGCCAAATTAAGCCAATCCTTTTGTTTCTGACTTTTCACAACATTGCGAATGACTGGGAGATCAGTGACAGAAACGCTCCAATTCACCCAACACCAATTCATCGGAGCACCAATCTATAGCAATTTTCATCACCTGGCACCAATTCCAAGGAAGAGAACCAGATCCAGAGATGGCGCTCAACATGTGGTTTGGTTTTTACTATTTGGTTAATCTGTAAAACTGTGACAACAACAGTGTTTCCCTCTGTCCTTTTCATTTTTCTCAATATATTTTCCTTCATGTCACAGGGACGAATGTTAACATGGGGCACTTTTCACCGCAGTCACCAATAAATAAAGCGTTTTACTGGGTTTTCCCTGTTCTGTGTGACTGCTTTACGAGTATGAATGTACTACACGTGCTGACGGAAGAAAGCGTAATGGTGGGATGTCACTTGTTCTTGTCTCGTCCAATCCAACTCCCTTTGGATATAAAATGTTTTGATGATTTTACACAAACCCTCCCGCATTAAGAAAGCGACGGTATGCTCTTGGGAAACATACGTGCTTGATGTATTGTAGACCAATAATTTCAATGTATCTCAGAATCCATTCATATTCATTCAGCATATGAGACTATGAGTCTATCCTTCACCATAGAGCGCAGCTTCTTGGGGAATTAAAGACTACTTTAAAATGCCTGGGATAGCTAGGGGAATCTTAGCCAGCCAATTGAAAGTATTTTGATCTCTATACATACCCAAAGTTGTTAAGCCATAAGAAATAATAAGTTAGAAAGCCCATGAAAAGCCCTTTGCATCGCGGGTTTATGCGTAAGTCTCCAGATTAAATTATTTTCCCGTTCACAACTGCCCTCTTTCTTCTTTAATTGGTTACATTTTCACATGTTTGGTTTCATAAAAGTTGAAACACCAGAGTTTGACTTTGGTTTCTAGCTCATGTCCTTATAGTGCCGTGGTAACATGGTCATGACGGATGTTATTCTGCAGGATCACAGTGTTTATACTTGTTCAGTGGTAATTAAATAGATACTTAGAGTACCCCTTAGGTCACTGAATTTGGTTGTTAGATTAAAGTTCAAAATTGGGATCATTAAGCATCCAAATGTGCAGAGGGAAAACATAATACCATTATTATTACCATAACATACAAAAAGGTTAAATGAATTGGGGCAATAGCATTTATTGAACAAATTAATATTGTGTTGCATATTCCGCTAGGGCTAACACAAAGCGATGTCTTCGAAGGGGACCCCCTTATTGGGCCTAGGCCCAACAGCACTTTTGAAGATGTCCATAATCCGTTTCAGTGGGAGCAACTAACGTGCCCAGCCATGGGGCTGTGATGCTCCTCCTGGAAAACCATTTCCTGATGGAATCACTAATTGTATTCTCTCCCCTTGTCTCAGTGTCATCATGGCTTGATGTGATCGGTGCCTCAGTACCAGAACCCAAAAGTATGGTGGCTTCTGCAATGCAGGGGCATCATTTGCCCATCAGTCATCAGTGGGTGGAAGAACCTGGCCCAAGAGAGCCTCCTCCAGATGGTCCAAGCTTGCGTCCAAACCAGCAAATTTCTACGGTCATGGTAGAAACCCCTTTGTATTCCGAATAGCTGTGTATGTCTCCATTGGCTAATCTAAGTTGAATCCACAATGAAATCAAAGCCCTGGGTCAATCCAGGTTCAATGAATCATGGGTTGGGAACGGCCAGTGTCCAGGAGAGCCTGGCACTCAGAATACATACCGGTATTTTACATGTTTGTCATCTGGTCAAGCGGAAGCTGAGCCCTGGGGGAGAGAAACAGGGGTTAGAACTAGGATCAGAGGATGTGTTGGGGAAAGGTGTTGGATGGGCAGGCAAAGGAAACTGGCTTCCTCTTCGAGGCTGGGATGCACCTAAATCGTAGCGGATGTGGTAATGCCGGAGCTCCTCTGCCTCACAAGGGAAGGCACAGGTAGTCCTCTGCCAAGGCAGTGGTGTCATCCAGGCCATCGGGGAAGTGGAGCTGGACCTGGTCATCAGCTGCTGGTGGAAGTTGCCTTTGGTGCTGTTCCTGGACCACCTGCTCCACTCCGTCTCCAACATCCTCCGGAGAGCTAGCGCCTGGACGAAGCAAGTGCAGTGGTGAATCTTGGGCGGCTGTGAGATTGAAAATTGGCATCTGGCTTCCTCCAGGCAGAGCCCCCCTGGACCTGCACTGGTGATCCTCTGCTGTGGCTGCCCTTCGGACGGTCTCGCAGTCTTTCCACGCAGTCATGGGGGGAAGCAGGGACAACAGTCAACTTGTCTTCTGCCACCACTGTTGCCTCGATGATGTTCTGCCCATGAAGGCGTCTGTATCATCAGCTGGGGACTCCCCCAACAGTGTGATCCAAAACGGCTGGATGGGCGAGGGTTCCAGAGGATTATTCTGGTCTGCTGGGGGTCTCTGCGTCAAACTCTGCAGGATGGTCATCTCCTCCGTCCCACGGGCCACCAAGCAGCGCAGTGCCTGGGTCTGTTGGCACCGCGATGCGGCCTGGCTCACTTCATCTCCCAGAGACCACTAAGAGGCAAGCACAGTGGGGTTTATGTGACTTGTTTGCTACAGTCGCCCCCAAATTGGGGGCGACTGTAGCTAAAATGTCTACAATGGGCACCAAGGATTGGCTTAAAAAGAATACCTAAGAAAACCAACTTTCAAAATCTCCTGTCCAGAACAAAGCCCCACTGCAAGAGAGTGAGCAAACCACACAACAAGCAGTCTCTTAACTATCATGATTGACGAGCCACACCTGGCTGCGCACCAACTGATGATCCCCTTGATCAGGCCCCCCTTCCAACCACTTGTTGGTGATGAGAGAAGCAGTGTCAGACACTTCTGTTGCTAAAACACATGGTTTACTGGAGGGTAAAGGATGACCACTCACAGGTGTGTGATGCTGAGCAGGTGGGGCTTCATCCCCGGTGAACTGTTGTTAACAACAGTGTGTCTACACCGCGCACACAAACGTTGCCTCACATCCTGGCGGGCTGGACGCACCTTTGTTTGTGTGTATGCCGAATGATAGCAAACCCTGCCAACTGTTTTGACTTGTGGCCTCTTTGAAGTACAGGATGCTCTAAGCCTTTCGGTGTTCTTTATAGAGTGTCTTTCATTACGCTATCCGTCAATTTAATGGAATTATGCAGAGCACATCCTGCTGCCCAACATGTATATGATAACACCAAAGGTACAACTAAACCTGTTCCGGATGGCAAGGGCAAAGATGGGTTCAGCATGTGTGTGTGTGTGTGTGTGTGTGTGTGTGTGTGTGTGTGTGTGTGTGTGTGTGTGTGTGTGTGTGTGTGTGTGTGTGTGTGTGTGTGTGTGTGTGGCCTCCATGCTAGAGCAATCAAACCGTTGTAGGTAAGAGAAAACCTCTGCCTCCTCTAAGTTTGAAACCATTAGATAAAAATGGCAACCAGATGATTGTCTTGTCATTATCATGAACGCTTGCATCTCGGTATCATAGACTAAAAGTGCACACTGTAGCTAACTCTATTATGCACAGAGGAAAAAATGCTGCTGTTTAAACACAGAGGGTAATGGGGTGCATATTGTAAACAACGATCAGGGAGACGTTTTGGAGGTTCCCTTCTCTTATATCATACATACTTCAGCCCGAATGAGCTTTGAAATGGCATGTTGGTCAAGAGAAAATGCTAGTGCATAAACAAAATGTGAGTGTTAACATACATAACATAATTTTATTTTTCATATATTTTATTGATACAGGTGTTCATTTTATTGATTGTCGAGAGATTTACGAGTAACATTTTTGAATATCATTTCAATTCAATTCATTCAACAAATAATCATTCAATATAAAAATGCAGTTCCAATGAATTCAGTTTTTAGAAACTAAGAAAATGTTTCCATACCCTATATTCACACGTATACACGTGTGTATATGTATATGTGTGTGTATGTGTATACACACACACACACACACACACACACACACACACACACACACACACACACACACATACATACACACACACACACACACACACACACACACACACACACACACACACACACACACACACACACACTTACCCACACACATTCACACGCACACACGCACACACTCACACACACACAGGCGCTGATACCCTCCGTTCCTCCCCTTCTCATCCCAGGCATGAGAGAGCTGAGGATGGGCAGAAGGTGTAATGGGTAGAGTTGACCTCTGAACTCTTAAAAGGAAAGCACTCCACCCTGACACTCCTCCAGTCCTCCTCCCCTCCTCGTCTTCCTCCTCCTCCGCCTTCCCTCCTTCCCTTTGTGTGCTGGCCTGACCTCATCCTTTCCACAGTGGTACCTTGTCCTGGCGGCGCCGTTATCATCTGGAGCCAGAGACGCCCCTATGCAGATCAGGCTATATTAAGACACACACACACACACACACACACACACACACACACACACACACACACACACACACACATATTACAGATGCACACAAATAGGTGCACACACACACACACACACACACACACACACACACAGACCGACGCACACAGACAAAAACACACACACACACACACACACACACACACACACACACATGCACTCAAAGGCGTGTGCATAGACACACATTGCACGCACACACACACACACACACACACACACACACACACAAACAGGCAAACTCACACACATACATTACAGGCACACATCTTTTATTTCAGATGACACAGATACAGACAATTGCTATATAATGGGTTTCTGTTTTATTTGACATTGAAATAAACGTAGGCAGTCGATTGTCAGCTTCACACATGATGCTTTACATTTTTAATAGACTAATTTCGATCTCATAATTACAACCAAAGTTGATCGATGACTGAATAACCAATCACCATCTGTTTCTTGTAAACAACGAGGTCTAACCATTGTGAAAACGTCAGAGAAACAATGTCGGTCAACCTAGTCGAGGTAAACCTCAGTCCAAGTGAGGTTGTTTGACTAGGTGAGTTTCATCTAACCATCCCTGGGGATGAAACGGCCGACAGTGAATGCGCGCTGAACACCACATCACCGTCCTGTCATTTTCCCAACTTTGTATATCGCACCAGCAGACGTTGAACACTAACTACCACACAATCATGACAGCGTGCGGTCCACGCCTTCAAAGCAGAGACGTAACCACGAAGGAAAACAGTTTCAGTTTTCAGCTTTCTCCTTCTTTTCCCATCTATCTTTTCTTCTCCTATATTTATCTCCAAATCCATCCCTCTGCCCCCACCCCCCATACCGACACCTTCTCTCTATCCTAGTCTTCTTCTTTTACCGTCACGCATCTATAGCGCTCCCCCCCTCTCTCTCTCTAGAGCCGACCTCCCCCGGTCGCCCCCCGCTAGGTCTGACGTCACGGCTCCGTGTTATTTTAGATCGCGCAGCGGCGCTCCAAAGCCTGTGAGAGCGCGAGTGGGGTTGTCAAGTGCGGGGGAAGAGATGGGCCTCATTGGCCAACATATCCCCCCCCCCATATGTGTTCCACGTGGAGACACGATACCCCCGAGCTACATGTGCACCGACGCCAAGTGTTACTGCCGTGACACATTCGTCAGTGGAGGTGGTAGAGAGACCACCGCAAGTTTAACACCGGGGGGGCAAGAGAGGAATAACAGCTGTATGTTCTGTGAACAGTCTGTCCCCCGCTATCTTTCTCCCTTTTGTAACATGTGTATTGGCCTGAAATGTAAAATAAACAATTGATCATCGTAATGATAATTAATTAACATAATTTAGATCTTTCTAAACAGTCAGTGGCTTAGAAGTGACACAATTATATGGCACTCTACTGACATGCAATATCTTTTAATTGGATTTACTGTGAAGACAACTCACACTAACTCATGCATCTTATACTAGCTTATGAATCAGTTTGAGGTCCGTTTCCATCATGTTGAAATATCTGGGACCTCTGCTGCCTCAGGCTTTATCAACACGTCAAATTATGAATATTGAACCCAAAAAGTGGTAATGGAGTCTTTCCTTCGTATAATATCGTGGGTGTCATGGGAACAGGATTTAGCTCAGAGTCTTGAGACCTGAAAGCGGATCCAGGCCGATGGGCTGGAGGTGAACGTGAGGAGGGTTAGGGGTTGATGAGGAGTGACTGATATAGGGTCCGCACAGACCCCACTGGGCGGCCTTGTCCTCGGAGGGACATCCATCACGCTCACATACGCACCAATTCCACTCTCCAGGCCAGAGGCACTGAACTCTATGTGTCACGTTTCCATGGTTCCATGTTTGGGCCCCAACACATGTGAAAATAGAGAAATATATGTATTTTAAAAAAGGATTACTTTACCTACTTTAAATGTGCAATATGTAACATTGAGACGTTGAGTGTTTTAAAACGGGTAGGGCGGTCCAAAACATCAATCGTGGAGAGGGTTGTCTCCATCACCTCCACCCTAGACCTAAAGCTCACGTGGGTTGCCAGATTGGGGACACTGAAGAAACACCCGCGAAAACAAGATGAGCCCAGCACAACGTTATATTTTTGCGAAACTGTTCTCTTTCGCTGTGAAAAACAAGGACGATTCCTACACTGTACATGTATTGATTAGTTGTTTGCAAATTATAAACCATCACGCGGCATCCATGTTGAAGTCCTTCTGGCATCTTTTTTCTCCATCTTTTAATTGAAACTCCATTGATGACCCTTGTTTTAGCACGCCGCCGGTCATGGAGCTTCTTCCAAAGAGGACCAGGCTTTTTGGGTCGAATCCAGAACAATCAGAGTTGATCCCCTTGGTTTGCTTGCCTCCATGGCTGCAGCACACTAGTTTTGCTTTATGTCTTGTAACCCGGGTACTTTGAGATCAGTGAACACACGAGCCAAAACATAAAAACAAACGTTCTGACCCCAGACAGAATATTAAAAGGAGAACAGGCTGTGGCATTGTCATTGGAGAAGTCAGTGTTTCAAATTAATCTCTGATGATATATCATGGTTGTTTTATTATTTAGTTCAGAATAGTTGGTATATTGTCCCTTTAATGAATACAATTAATCTGAAGAGATGATGTAGAGGTGTGCATCATGCCATTTTGTTATGAATGTGATTTTAAAGCGTTTATAGGGTATGAGAAACAAATTGTAATTAATTCACACTTATGTTATCAGATCCGACAAAAGAGTTCAGTGGCTTCCAACCGGAGACCTTTGACCCCTGCAGCCCTGTCATGTTGAAATACCTTCTTTGAGGAGGACTTTCTCTTGGTTCATTAGATTACAACAGATAGCCTAGCCCAGAGCCTTCCTGCTGCTCCACAGGGCAAAGGGGCCACACATTATATTTGTAACACCATATGTTCATATTGTGTACATATGCACTGTTTGGCTGCGTTAACATTTCCCTTTTGAGATTAACAACATAATATCTTATCTTGAAATGCGCAACAAAATAGTACACACATTCCGTCAGGTCAAAGTAAAACTTCAGCGGAAGCTATAAGTTCAAGGGAAGAGAACTATACTGCACAGATACACACACACACACACACACACACACACACACACACACACACACACATACACACACACACACACACACACACACGCGCGCGCGCACACACACACACGCATACACACACACACACACACACACACACACACATACACATTCTTGCGCACAAACACACTCACACACACACACACACACACACACACACACACACACATACACACAAATACATACACATAACACCCCCCAAAAAAACACACAAACATACACTTACACCATGAGTTACCGACAGAAGATTTACAGCCTTCCCTCCCCCCCCCCCCCCCCCCCTCCACACACACACACACACACACACACACACACACACACACACACACACACACACACACACACACTTACACAAATACATCAAGAGCTACAGTCATAAGAATTTATGACCAGTCGGAGCTATAATGGATGACCAGAGGTAAAGCAGGACATCCCATCGCCACAGTTTCTTTTACCGTTCTCTACCTCTGCTGCGTGTCCTTGCTTGGCTTCAAAGAGACGTCACCATCAGGATGCATTCACTAATGACTTTACTATGGGAGGCTGGACAGACCCTCTAAAAGCCTTTCTTTTGATCTCCTCTTCCAATGAGTTCAATGCTCTCAATACAAGTTGGGGAAAGACATGCAACTGCCTGCCAATGACCTATAATTATATGCCATAAAATATGGCCTGCGAGGCCCTTTGCAGACTGTATCTTTGATTTAGGGGCAGACAATAAAATCGGCTTCACCACCTTACACAGTTAGGTACATTATCCCGAATTACCCCAAAAAAACACCAAAACTAATTGAATCCCAATAAAAACAGGTTTGAGAGGAGGTCGGTGAGAAATCGTCAGTAGATCCTGCCAGCCTTTGTGTGGCATAAGACATTTGTCCCCAACATGGGGTTCTGCTGCTGTGAATAAGATCAGTAATACTTGTGGTAAGGTTAAAGTGTTTCATGATGCAGATTTGTCACACAAACCAGGCGGACCAGCCCAGGTCATGTGTATGAGAGTCCAGGTGTTCCAGGTTGAATATATAGTCAATCAATCCATCAACCAATGCGTCAGTCTATCTGAAACCCATGAATACAAATACACAGCTCAACATTGTCTACTGTAACTGTGCGGCATCTCTGTTCATTGATTGGTCAAAAACCACCTAATTTCTGACTTAAACTCGAACCCTAACCCTAACCCTACTCGAGTGCTCTTAAAGTACTGCTGGTTAACAATGGATTTCTAAAATGATAACTGAGAAAGAAACTGTCTGTCCACTTAAGTGTGTGTACGAGGCCATGAAGCATGGGCACTCAGTGCTGTTTCTACCTTCGCACATTTATTTCAAATATGTCAATGAAAATCAACAACGAATTCATTCCTCATAGAAAGACCTACTTCAGTTACTTGTATTATGCTAAATGCCTTGCTGTGCACCTTTATAAGTATATTTTACGAAATGTGTATCATGCTGAGATCAACGTAAATAATATTTACGTTGATCTCAGCATGATACAAATTTCCCACTCGTGAGGCTATACTGATATAGTTAGATATTAGATATTAGATATAGAATTATTAAAGTGGAGACCGTTTTGTATTGGGGGGGGGGGGGGTGGGGGGGTTGGCTTTTAGTAGTTTATCAGCAATATTACACTGGGAGGAATTCAGCAAAGGGGGACAGAAAATAGTGGGGTGCCTGAGAGGTGAACCAGCTGACAGGGCTCAGGATCTGCATTATGTATGTGCAACATGGCCCATATACACGGTATGTGGCTCATGACTCTCTGGGTTCATGCGTATGAACCCCGCTGCTTTCCCTGACTAATCTCTGTAGCCCCTCCCCCTCGAGGGTATGTGGCCTTTGATGTGCAGACATGTGACAGAGCCGTGCCCCCGCTGCTCAGGAATCACACATTATACCTGGGTCACATTCTTCTGCTTCTGCTGTTGCTGGTTCCAGAGGCGGGTCCACCGCCACCGTGGCGAAGAAGGGGCCGAAACCATGGCCCGGTCGGTCGGGGAAAGACTGTCAAGTCAGCACGGCGGACATCTGTGCATGTATGTACGCACACACACAGCCTGAGACTCAAGGATTTCATTGCCAGCACCTGCTGCTGTAATTGTTGTGCATATGGCAATAAACCATATTGAATCTTGAATCTTGAATCTTATGCGGATTGTGTAGACGCACCAAAACACCAATGGATGTGTGAAAGTCGCCAAGAATTACTTAATTAATTATTAGGTCCTCAAACATACAGACAATGAACAAACACTTGATGTGTAGATCAACACGGGTCCATACCATCCACATACAAATCACATGTAGGGGTTCGGCTCAGGGTGAATGTTTTGAGTGAATGCTTACTGGTTTAGAAACTGGACGCTCTCACTCATGACACCTCAGACCACAGGGATCAGAGGGCAAACACCAAATGTCTCGCAGGATCACTTTAACCTCTTGAACATCAGGAGCTCCAATCATCCAGGCAGCTGGAGGAAGTTAGACGTACGAGAGGGCTGCGGCTGGCTGGGAACCCAGAGTACTTGCAGACGTCCAACGAGTGTTGTGGGAATCAGATGTTTGTGTTTATTGTTGTGTTTTATGCATCTGGCTTCTCATCTTCTCCGCGAGAGTCATATCAATGAGAAGCTGAGAATTCTGTTCTGATACCCGAGGGGGGCTGGCAGGATTTTGTTTTTTTAGCAAACAGATGATGACAATGGATTCATGATTCATTTTTTTAATACATTCGTGAGTCGTTTTGGCATACATGCGTTATCTGGCAATTTGAGGTCAGTGCCAAGCACCCACTTTACTCAACAGGGCAGTGGTTTTGGCCTTGCAGTTAAACAGTTAAACAAACAGTTATACTTTTCAATTCAATAATACTGTGCAGTCCTTTAAAGTCATTTCAAACCTGTGTCCAACCACCAACATCAACCCAGGTCCAAACCACAGTGTGACCCAATCAGGTCATCAACTCATTGTTTCCACCAGTTTCCAAAGCATCCCATAAATCAAGCGTCTCAACTATAGTACATACGAATATCAATACGAAGGATTTGATATTCGTGTGCGAAGGATATCGTTTCGACAAACGTCATAGTACCAGCCAGGCCTCCGGTCGTCTTAACCAATTAAAGCCTGGATATCACAACCCCGCCTCTTCTCATACCAAAGCTAGCCGGGATTGGACGTGGCCTGAGGCAGGTCAAGTGGTGGTATGAGGACACACGTGTCGGAAAAACACGTGTGATTGACCCGCCCTTCCCAGGTTGTTGCTCGGTTGTAAACGGGGTTAGAGAAGGAAAGAACTGCTGACTTTTCCTATGTCTTGGCTTTCCTCGGACTCACCCCCATATGTCCCAATGGCAATCAATCTCCCCACAGAAAGCCTGCTCCGCCAGTGATAAGACACCACAAAAGGAGGAGGCCATAAAACTACTACAAATACCCTTATGGGGCATGCATTTGACGTTTGACTTTCGTCTTTCTTACTGCCGTCAAGTGGGAGGGCCTTTCTGTCCGGCGCTGTTCACAGCATCTTTTGACAAAGTGCATTTTAATCTGGCCGGACGTGCAGAGATAAAGCAGAAGAGGATCTGAGAGCATCCAAGCCCTGACATATATCTCATCCAGGGGTCACAGTCCCTTCAGTGATCCCTGGTCACGCTCAGAGGTCTTCAAACAACCACTGACACCTCTTCTGTTCAACCACACTGCTGGTTTTTCAGCAGGTGAAACCGCTCCCATTGGCAATGTATGCGAACGTCATTCTTTTTTTCCTTTTCTTCCGAAATCGGAGCACCACGCGGTGGCCATGCCAAGTGCGGGTGCCAGGACTGACATGTGACATAGCGAAGGAGCCAAGGCAGTGCGTTCCGTGTGCCTACGTCTGGATTCAGTCAAAACCGAGAGGACACAACCAGCGCAATAGCAATATGTTAAGAATTAAACTGGCAACCCATCACCACGAGAACCACACAACGCTTTCCCTCCATTGAACCTCCCCCCTACGCCCTATCCCCCCCCGCACGCACAATATTACACACACACACACACACACACGGTCCTCTATGCAACATTCAATATTGTAATTGAAACTCAAATTGAAAATGAAATAATTTTTTTATGCCATCTGTTAATCTGCCTATTGGTGCCCATTTGTGTCAAATAAATAAAGGAAAGGAAAGGAAATATCCAGAAATATCTGGAACATATGAGTGTTTCCCCAATGAATCCCTGCTTCAGGAAACAGACCAACTTTAAATCTTTGAGAAAACTCTTTCTCTTTTTTTTTTTTTCTCTTTTTGCACCCATCCCCCATAATATTCGTAGGGTCTCAGATCACTCTAAAAGTAGTGGTACAAGGTTTAACTCACTACTGTTTTCAGAGCCCTCTAACTCTGAGAGGGCTCACATTTAACTGAAAGGTTGATAGCATTTCTCAACCCATCTGCTTACAATTTCCTGAACCCATTGGGAATCATATGTATTTCTATATCTACATGTCCCTCTGTGAACCTGTATAGGTCGGACGCAAGTCACAGATGTCGTTATAGGTGAGACTCAGAGGTGATATGTAACAGTGCTTGAATCTCCATATGAAACACACCTTTAAATCATGTGCATGTGTGCAAGGAATAATGCGCGCTTAATAAGGCCCCAGCATGTAGCGTGCGTGTGAGTGTTTTTGTGCATGTGTGTGTTTATGGGGCATGGGGGTCTAACACAGCAGGTGAACGGTAACATTTGAACTCAGAAATATAATGTGTGGCCCCTTTGCCCTGTGGAGCAGCAGGAAGGCTCTGGGCTAGGCTATCTCCTGTAATCTAATGAACCAAGAGAAAGTCCTCCTCAAAGAAGGTATTTCAACATGACAGGGCTGCAGGGGTCAAAGGTCTCCGGTTGGAAGCCACTGAACTGTTTTGTCTGATCAAATCAAAAACGCTCCTCCAGTTTCCCAGTTTCTCCAATATGGGCTAGCCGCTTATTAGCTTAGCCTTAGCCCCAGAGGTTTGGCACACAATCCAAAACATCAAGCTCTAGCATACTCTCATGAGGACAAAGGTAGAGCATAAACATTGAATATACAGACAATTGGTATATAGTTGTTATTAAAATATAAAATATATTAAATTACACTATGTTAGGTAATAAATGGTGCAGTTAGGTATAGTGTTGTGCATGGATAGGTTTGGATTTGATTATATTAGACTAAATTAGATTTAAAATTGGTTTGAAGAGATTGGTTTGAAGATAGCTAACTAAAAGTTTGTACCAGTTATATTTAAGTATAAGGTAGTAATTTGGTTATTGGATTAAGGATGGTTATGTGTAGTTTGAGATGGTAAGGTTCAGATATTAGGTTAGACATGTTTTGGTGTGGTTGTCATGGTAACAATCTTGGCTGTCAATCATAGAGATGTGGTCAACAGAGGTGGCCCAATCAAAGCGATTAAGTATGTGTGTCTCTGGTAATCTCTAACTGCCAATGGAGCCAGAATGGTGGTCTATATGTGTATGTGTGTGTGTGTGTGTGTGTGTTGGGGGGCTTTGGCCTAACTGTGTAACCAGAATATTTGGATGCATGTATAGAAAGCCTTCTGTACTGTACTCAGATCATATATATATATATTTATTACACGGCTCTTCTCGGTTCACTTACATGAGCCTTCCCAACGTTTGGCGGTCAATTATTTTTTGATAATTAACCGTTGCTAAGCATAATTGACCGCTGTCAAGGAAAGTGGATTTTTTGCCTCTGATTTGCATCTTTCGTATCACTCCGCAAGTAGTCCGGTGACTTATCAACCCCAGTTTATTTGGTTGCTAAGCGACGTCAACGTCTTTGGCAAACTATTTCTCTGCTGATAAATACTACGAATGGTAACAAATACATTTTAAAAAGACACACTGTGTGAAGTTATTTTTTCGTTTTGGCAAGTAGCCGTGTAATAAGCAGGATAATGTATAGAATGTCCCCGGTCATTATCGAAAATAAGCCCCTTCAGGGCGAAACAAGACACCTCCGCTTCTTGTCGGGTCTAATTCGCCCTGTCTGGGCTTATTTTCCAGATAATGACCGGCGTTCTGTACATTATCCCTTATATATATATGTTGTCTCAGATCCCCACTCAGACAGGGGGATCTGAGGATTCTTCCGATGACATCACAACTCTAAGTGTGTCAACAATGAAACTGTTTTCACTACAGACTCTTTTTACACCAGGGACATGGGGAGTGTACAGTGGTGTGTGTAAGTGTGTGTAAGTGTGTGTTTTGTGTATGCGTGTGTGTCTATGATTGAGACACACCAACAGTATGCGTGCATGCGTGCATGCTTGCCTGTGTGTGTATGTGTGTGTGTGTGTGTGTGTGTGTGTGTGTGTGTGTGTGTGTGTGTGTGTGTGTATGTGTATCTGTGTGTGTGTGTGTGTGTGTGTGTGTGTGTGTGTGTGTGTGTGTGTGTGTGTGTGTGTGTGATTGAGACACACCAACAGATAATAAGGAGGGTATAGAGAGAGAGACAGAGAGACATAGAGAGAAAATAGAGAGATGGGGGAGAGACGAAGTGAGACAAAGACCCAGTAACGGAGTGGGAGATTTGGACGTTGTGCAGTGGTATTCATGGTTCTCTTGTTTCACCAAGTGATTTCCTCTGAATAAGCAACACCATATGAAACCCATCAAACTGCTTTTAGTTTTCTGTCTCCTGCTATCCCTTGGTGTCACCCTGTCCCCAGCCCTTACTGCTTTCCTTATCTCTCTCTCCCTCTCCTCTCTCTTCCCTCTCTCTCTCTCTCTCTCTCTCTCTCTCTCTCTCTCTCTCTCTCTCTCTCTCGCTATCTCTCTCTATCTCTCTCTCTCTCTCTCTCTCTCTCTCTCTCTCTCTCTCTCTCTCACTCCCTCTCTCCCTCCCTCTCTCCTTCCCTCTCTCTCTTTCTCTCTCTCTCCACTGATCACAGAAGGGACCACATAACGGCAGAGTTAACGCATACCCATTTTTGCTGCAGTAAAAATAAACAACATCCTCATTTGCTTTTCACTTATTTTAAAGCCTCTCTCTCTCTCTGGCATTTTTTCTCCCTCTCCCCATCTATCATCTATCTAGCTACAGTGAAAATAAACGTCTTTGGTTTATGTTTACACTGTGTAGGAAGACGGGGCCACCGCTGCGTTTCCTCTGGGCCCTCGGTGTGAACAAGCCCAACCTGCACCGCTTCCTCACGCTGGTAGCACATACTGTCGGGGCCCTCATGCGCAGCCACGGGTCGGCCCCTCTGCTGCCGTCCTCACAGAACCCCTGACAGGAGCGGCACCGCAGAGCGCTGCTACCGGGACCTACCGCTCTCGTATCGTGTTTTAATATTTTCAGTTATCAGTTCTTCAATGTTTGGACCTGGATTGGATTTCCTGGGAGGGCAATGGACGGGTGAAAATGAAAGACACTTTAAGAAAAAGGGGAAGAACCTGAGCCAACAGGAATGCATGGGATCTTTATGCAAATAGTGTGCTCCTGTTTAACAAATGAATACATCCAGTCTTCCATCCACACACAAGGCAGTCGTAATGTATCTAGGACGTTGCACCTCGACGGGTCAAACGCGCGTGTGGCCGCTGGTATCTGCAGCCCTGAGAACACATGATGTGTTCTGGACCGCTGGGAGGTCATCCGCCAAGCCAGACGCTTTTCCCGTCCGGCCAGATTGTCCAGAAGAGGGGGGAAATTGTGCAATGATGTCTGCCCCATGATGACGTCATCAAGCCTGCTTTGCAGTCTCCAGACTAATTCAAGCCTTGTGAAGTCAATTTGTCGACATGCCAAATTTAGTAGCGGATGGAGGATGGCACGACTCAGGGATGAGCTCCCCCACCCACCCTCCACCCCACACACACCCCCACTGAACCCTCTTATACTGTCTCACCCCTGTGATCCCTTAACATGGTACAGTCCACGATTACCCCCCCCCCCCCCACGAAACCGCGCTTCCCGTTCCCAGCTATGTTCATCATATACATATACGTCATATACAGGCAGCGCTGCGTGCTCCTCCCCAGCAGTGCACGTACTCTACACAGCAGATACAGACCACCTTTTGTCTCGGGAAATGAGTTCCAGGTTGTGTTCCCGGCTGTAGTCGTTGGCCGATAAAGAACCACTGTCTTGCCTGGCCCGTTTTTTTTTTCTTTCGTTCTCTTCCCCTCACAACATGTTTCATGTTTGGCATGTGATATTGTGCGATATGAATCAGTTCCTTTTTTTAATTTAAACTGTTCCTCAAGGTTTCCTACTTTGAAAGGGAGATGGGAAGATGGGGGAGGGGGTTACATTTATGACTCCACATTGTACGTAAGTGTGTCTTTGTTGGGTCTCCGTTTATTTCCTTTCTTCGCAGTTCGGATGTTGAATCAGGATTCAGGTTTTCCCTGAGTCGTTTGGGGATGAATGGCCCCCGTCACAAGTGGTCATCATCGCTGTTGTCTACCAGGATGCCTCATTGAGGAAGGGTTGGTTCAGCACCCATACTGGTGATAACAGTCACACACCCACACACATACAGACACGCGCACATGCACAAATCTAGATTAGAGAGTGTATTCAAGATGTGTTGTTTGAATGCAGATAGTGAGTCTATGTCTCTTCCTCCAATCAAATGTGGAACACATGGGAAAAAAACGTTCCTGTGTCCATCAAACTGTGTGGGTGTGTGTGTGCGTGTGCGTGTGCGTGCGTGTGTGTGTGTGTGTGTGTGTGTGTAGATGAAGTCAGGCCAGTAGATAACTACTCTGGCAACATCTGGCATTGTATCGTTTACTACAAAGAAAGACTGTATTGTCTTTAATACAATTACAAACACACACACACAATAGCATGTGCACGTTCATTCACATGTCCTGCAGTGAACTGCATGTAAATGTGTGTTCTGTAAATCTGTAAGTCTGAGTTTGTGTGTGAGTGTGTGTGTGTGTGTGTGTGTGTGTGTGTGTGTGTGTGTCTATGTTTGTCTGTGTGCATGTTTTCTTCTTGCGGTAACCATAGAGTTCAGTGCAGTGAAATACATGGGTGTGTGCGTGTGTGCGTGTGTGTGTGTGTGTGTGTGTGTGTGTGTGTGTGTGTGTGTGTGTGTTTGCGCGTGCGTGCTTGCATGTGTGTGTGTGTGTGTGTGTGTGTGTGTGTGTGTGTGCCTGCATGCCTGCCATGTGTATCTGTGTGTGCGTTTGCCCCGTGCATATTTCCCTTCTTGTGGTTACCAGATAGATCGTATAAAACATGAGGCGGGACATGACCGTGGAACTGAAACAACAGAACAAAGAGCATCGCATGATGTATGATGATACAACACAATGGATGGCGATCCCAAAACGACGCCTGTGTCCCTGCACCGCTCTGCAGTTCCCCCATATGTCAGTACCTGCTGCCTTTGCAACAGAGTCCCTTGGCTGCATGATGACATCACCGCTGGGTGTAATTAGGGTGCAGGGGGAAAACCCCCCTTTTTCCAAAATCCCAAACAACTGGACCACCATGTTTCAGCTGGACTTCTAGGAAAACCCTCTTTGTTTGGGTAGAAACACTGCAACACAAGTTGATTACATGCACACCCATACACATGTGCACATGAACTAACTAATGCAGCAACACACAGTGCGCGCACACACACACACACACACACACACAGACACATGCAGACACCCAAACACACGCACACACTCATAAACACACACACACACACACACACAGATGCATGTTATCACATTCATGCATGTTCAGGAAGCCCAGGCCAACCTTCCCGTGCACACTCACGTGCACCCGCACACACAAAGCTTCATGCACACATGTACAGAAGAGCGTGCACGTAGACACACACAGCTGCTCCTTGGACTGAGTCAAGCGGCTACGGGGGGAAAAAAAGGATCCTAGTTCTTAGAAGGAGGCTGAGAGCGCCAGGCAGTAACAGCTCTTGCACCACACATCCACTGTCCCCTTTCTGAGCAGCGGCTACTTTCTGCCAGGCGGCTTGGAGGGAGGAGGGTATTGGATGTATTTCAGTGGCCATTTCATTTTAACCATTCCGTTCCCAAAGTAATTGCGTATAGCTATAGACAGGGGGACCGACCGGCAGACAGGCAGACAGACAGGACAGACAGACAGACGGACAGACAGACAGACAGACAGACAGACAGACAGACAGACATAAATCGATAGATCATTGTCGATTAAAATGATAGGGACCTTCACTTTAAAGTGTGTTTGTGTGTGCGTGTGCGTGTGCGTGTGTGTGTGTGTGTGTGTGTGTGTGTGTGTGTGTGTGTGTGTGTGCGCGCACATGCATGTGCGTTCATGTGCTTGTGTGTGTGTTTGTGCGTTTATGCGTGTATGTGTTGCAGGAAATCATCCAGTGGCACACTGAACCGCAGTCCGTGCAGTCCTCCAATGGGAACGAGCGCCAGATCAAACAGGGGCGTGACCCTCTTGTATAAAAATCAACTTGACTGCGTCAGGGCGTGGTGTCTTTTGGTTGCATTTTTGTCGAACTAATTGTGTGCGAGCACCGCACTGCGGTTAGTGTTATGGCTCAAGGAGGAGTAGACTGGAAGGTGAGGAAAAGGCAAGGACAAAAGACTCCAGGCCCAGCTGACAAGGGAGTGAGACCGAGGAGGAGAGGAAGAGGGATGACCTTTGGGGGAACTTCAATCGTTTTACTGGGTCTGGTTCGTGAGAACTGCTCATGAATCAGATTTTATTTCAAAACCAAATAAATGCAAAGCAGTTTGGTTGCGGTTGGGACAAACGGTGTCGATGCCTGAAACTAATAAATGTATAAATCACGACGCAGGATCTCTCAGGTAGCATTGTCCCGACAGGATACCAGATCTCCTGTGCGTCGCTGTGATGGGATGGGAAAGGATTCTCCTTGCTGTCGGATTGAAACGATTTCAACTGTTTAATCCAAGCCCAATGATTACCAAACATACGGTCACATTCATTTGGATAGCGCGTAATCACAAAGGCGGTCACAAAGAGCTTCAAATGGGAAGTGGGTTTCAGGGCAAGTTATCCGATTACATCCTGTCTGGACTGTGCTCAAGTGAACCAGAAACAACAAAGAAAACACAGAATATGGGTCAATTCAGCTCGATCTGAATTAGATTACGAAAAAAACTGGCTACTTTTCTCATAGTCAATAATAAAATGTCCAACTCAACATCACACATTGCTTTCTGTTGCTGAGGATAATTGAATGTTTTTCATGGTCTGCTGCAAACTCATAAAATTGATAATATACCCACACATAAATGAACACACACACAAACACACACACACACACACACATAGACACATTAACACACAGACAAGCACACACGCACACAGAAACACACATACATAACACACAGATAAGCACACACACACGCACACACACACGCACGCACACACACGTACACACACGCACACACATGCACACACTAGAACACAAGAGAACCCCGTCTGTCTGCGTGTCTGTTGAGTGAGACAGCTGACATCAGCCTGTTGTGGTGTCCTACACTGGGCTTGTCCTTGCTGTTGGTTGAGGGGGTTGAGGGGTGAACCTGGCAGCAGATAGTAGTCTGGGACAGAGCTGTGAGAACCCAAAAGGAGGCTGCTTGCATCGGGTCCAGAGATCGCTGACGACAGGACAAGACAGGACGACAGCTTCGTCTTTAAACGGATTTGTGCGTCTGAATATTATAAACAACTTGAAAACGTTAAACGACAACAGAAAAGCCAATGAAGACTTGTCACCTGATATTATGGTATTAGGACCTATGGTCCATTAGGACCATATTATTATTCTATCCCTTGTATTATGCTAGTTAAATGAAATAACCAGAGCTCCACAGGGCTACGTACAGACGTCACTAGCAGTTGAGCAGCAGGAAGCTGAGATGCAGCCACTCTGGGGAAGAACCTTTGAATATCGGGAAAATGGAGGCACTTTTGTTTTTGTCCGCTGTAATAGAAAGGAGTTAATAGAAAAAAAAACTCACATCCTGCCAGATGAGTTTAATATTATAATTGCCTGTTTATACAGACTCAATGGACTCTCTTTCCCCACTCACTCCATTTCAGTTCACATGAGGACAATGTGTG
This sequence comes from Micromesistius poutassou, assembly GCF_964030765.1. Classification (NCBI taxonomy): domain Eukaryota; kingdom Metazoa; phylum Chordata; class Actinopteri; order Gadiformes; family Gadidae; genus Micromesistius; species Micromesistius poutassou. Next base: position 6,730,087 of record NC_140278.1, read on the forward strand.
TTACAATGATAGCTTCTCCATATTGATACCACAGAAAATGACACAGAAAAAAATGAAAACATGTCCATTACATTGAGTGGGAGCCATGTTTCAGCAGAGAGGCTAAAGCAAGGCTCAACGCTGCTTTGCTAAACATGTGGGATTTGTGGCCAGATACATCAACGCATTAAGCCAGGGTATTTGTGCAAATAAACTCAATTTCTCTGACATCCGATTGTTCTTCGCGGTCTCACTGGCGGTTCCCATGGGAGAACTTGGAGTGAGAACCTCACCTTGCGAGCCAGGTCGGTGCCACCCTGAAGCTCTGTGGGCTCTGGGGAGCTTCCACAAGTTTCCATCATGGGGCTTGCGGCCGGGGGCTGAGGACCCTCAAGTCATTAATCTCCCTCGCTTCGCACCGCCCGCTGTGGGCTCCCTGAAGCAGACACGGCCATGACATGGGGGTTGGCAACCCTGTCATGTTCAGGAAGACATTTTCCAGAACAATCTGAAGAAAGCGTTTAGAGGATTATGCTAGCCTTGTGCTGCCTATCTCATAGCGTCGCCGGTATGGATATGATAGATATATTCTGTTTTATTAAACCTTTATTTAACCAGGTAAGAGTCTCATTGAGATTTAAAATCTATTTTTCAAGAGGGACCTGGCCAAGAGGTGTGTGTGTGTGTGTGTGTGTGTGGACGTAACTACCCCCAGAGTGGAGCCTCATAGAGCGCAGAGGAACATTGGGTCCTCTCTGAGCCGGGACGTCCTGTATGGACTGTGTGTGTATCTGCTTGGTATCTGTTGTTGACAATGCAGCCATTGACACGACCGAAAGCCTAGAAGCAATGTTTAAATATTAAACGTTTAGTTCAATGTTCATGGTATGAGAAAACCGATTTCATCAGTGACATGTTATCAGGGGTCGTATTTTATGAACTCTCTAAAATAGGCCAATCTGTAAGGATGTGAGTTTAATCAGGGATTCAAGAACTCAGCTTCATGGCTTTGGTTTCAATGTGGGAAAAGGGGAGAGGGATTTACGTATTTGTGTGAAATTGGAAACAACAGGCATGAAATAGTCTGATCAAGCATTGACAAGTGCTGTGTTTTCATGTGGTGTGGGAATGTGGGGACGTTTTATGAACTCTGACTGCAGTTGACAGCTGGAAATGGAAGATATTTATCTCTGCTTGTCTTGGAATTATGACAAGACACTTAACGTGGAGAAGTGTTGCTATCATCACCACAGCTGGGTGGGGTTGGGGGGAGAATGGCAGATGGGCAGGTAGACAAACAGACAGACAGTAAAAATGATGGAGGGAAGCTGTGGGAAGAGAGGATCTTTGGGGGCAGGAGTTATCAGGATTAAGAGACCTGTCTCCTCAAGAAATGCCTGGGGGAAAACCCCCATTTGAAACCACAGGTTTCAGAATCCCATTGCAGTCAAGTTCAGGTTTAGATTTGGAGCGGTTATGAATCCTAGGAATCTGGAACCGTTAGAGTAGCGGATGGGTTTGCTTCCTGAGGGGGATGCAGGAAATGTCAGGAACTGCTGGCCATAGAGACACACCTAGCTCTTTCAGTGATGACATGTGGCTGACCAACATACTGATAAAGAAAGATTTGATTCTCTAATTGCAATGACATTTTACACACAGTATGATGTACAATGTCTGGGATCAAATCTTTAATTGGACAAAGGAACAAAGCAATGGTGTGATTTCCAGGTCAAATTCATCAACATCCATCAGTCATCTTGACACCATAATCTAGTATCATTGAAGTAAAGTATCATCGTATAATTACCTTTATCTCCTGAAAATGTTGAAAGATAGTTACTCTTTGCTTTGACTCGTCTAACAACAACTTCAAGTCATTTAAATGTTTATGGCTTTGCCAACTGAAACAGCTCCAGAGCCCTGGTTAATGCTACTGTTTATCAGCCTCACCATGTACCACTTACTGATATGTATACTAGCTTTCGGTGTGTATTTGAGTCTATTGATCAGTATTGGAATACTGAAAGAACAAAAACAATCTTCATGGTAAGCTTTTTAAAGTAACAACTACTATTTTTTTAATCTAATCTTCTGCAAAGCGAATGGAAACAGGAAACAACACACAACATGAGTTACCTTCTGGAACAATTCTACCTGTCACGTGGTTGAACAAATACAAGAACATGATGCAACGCCTGGAGCTCCACATAATAACTTTTCCAGCTCAATTCAAGATGTGCATTAGGAGCGTATGCAGGAACATGAAACAGCGTTCGGTGGCTTGTGAATGTCATTTCAGCACAGCTAGTTGGATCCAACTGCCTCTCTGTGTTTTATGAATTTAATGTTTTACTTTCGCTGCTCCCAAAGTCTGAGGCAACATCGATTACACTGTTCCCCTTTGTTCTTCTCTCCACCAGCAATTCTCTCTCTCTCTCTCTCTCTCTCTCCTCTCTCTCTCTCTCTCTCTCTCTCTCTCTCTCTCTCTCGTTCTCTCTCATTCAGTCTTTCATGCCGTCTATCTCTCTGTCATCTCTCTCCTTATCTTTACTTTCAACATTTTTCTTAATGTACCCTAATCCCGTCCTTGGATTACACGCACAAGCACACACACACACACACACACACACACCCACCTACACACACACACACACACACTCACAAACACCAACACACACGCACACGTGCATGTGCGCACACACACAAGCATGCAAACACAAACTGTCACACACACACACACACACACACACACACATAGAAACTCACACATACACACACACACACACACACACACACACACACACACACACATACACATACACACTGCCCTCCCTCATCTCCTCTCATTTCCTATTTACTTTAACTCCCCCCCACAGACACCCACAACCCGGCCCCCCGCACACCCACACGGGACCCCTCCCCGCTGGTTCTGTGAGTACCTAGTAGTCCGGGGGAGGTCTCCCTCCCTCAGTTTGGAGAAAGCCTTACCCCCTGCACTGACATCTGTTGCTTTGCTACTATTGAGTCGCACACACACACACACACACACACACACACACACACACACACACACACTCTCTCAGCTTACCCCCAGCGTTCTTTAAGTCTATTATTTTAAGATGAAACTTCTTTTACACTCCTTTCACAACGACCCGCCCGTGTGGCCCCTTTCCTCCCCCCCTCCTCTTTCTATTTCTCCGTCGGCGGGTCTTGTTTCAATCTTTCCACGATCTTTGCTCTTGCTTGTTCATTTTCTTCCTGCCTTTCAGTCTATTTATCGATCTTTCAGTCCGTCTTTCGTTTCTTTCTTTTCCTTGTTTTGTTCCGTCTATTTTTCTCTCGTCCTCTCTGCGTTCGTATTTCCGGAGGTCTGTGAGGGGGTCTGTGAGGGTGACACACAAAATCAGACTGGACCATAAACGACCATCCCCACTCAGACCCCCCTCAGCGCGGCCTCACCGCTGCTGGAAGCCCCCTCACGTGTCCATCAGAGACGGGGGTCATCCGGGCGACAGCGGCAGCGGCAGGCCTGTGTTTCCCCTGGCCCGTGTTGCTAGCTGTCTCTTGTTTGTTGTGAAGCCCTAGACCGAGCGTACGGAGTGGAGGGGAGCAGGCGTGGCAGCTGCAGTCATCATGTCACCATTTGGCTCGTCGGCCTGGGGTTTAGAGGACTGGGGACCGGGGGCTTGACATCAAAACATTAAAGTAATGATTAAATCCTCAAAGCGGGCCGTATTATCTGTAGGATCAGCTCAGAAATCACCCAGGGTTGCTTCGCTAAACTAATATTTATAAACGTATATGCATGTATTAATGCATAGCATACAGCTCTCTGTATACTCCTGATGAGGACAATGAACACACATTGTCCTAATTTGAACTCTTTTGAGGGGTGAGTGGGGGGGCGGGTGTATTGTATCTGAATAAGCAGGCAATTCTCAGGATCTACGTGTGTGTGTGTGTGTGTATCTGTTTATGGGTCACTTCCACACATGTCTTTGTGTTTGACATAACCCCCTCTAGTCATCAACATAACTAAACAAATCCATGTCTACAACATAGCCAAAATAACATCTAAACATCTCCTTCTCTTTCTCTCACTCTCTCTCGCTCTCCTTTCCCTCACTCTCTACCTCTCTTTCTCTCTGCCTCTCTCTGCCTCTATCTGTGCCTCACTTTCATGTCAGTTTCATTCCAGATATTTTTATTGAACATCAACATTGAGGCCAGAAGAATTAGGTCTAATCGTGAAGTTGAAGTTAACAACCCCCAAGATGATCTATGTGTGGTCTTGGGGATTGGCCCACTATGGCACAATACGGCCTCAGAGACCCTGGAACCATGTACTCATGTCTTCCTCTCAAACAAGGCGAGTGATCTTTCTCTCAGCGGTAGCTCAGGAGGTAGCGGAGGTTGTCTGGTAACCTGAAGGTTGCTGGTTCGATCCCCGGCTCCTCCAAGCCCAGTGGAGCCAGCTTCCAACGAGCTGGCTGATTCATGCACTGCTGTCGGTATATCAATTGGGTTGTGTGAATGGGTGAATGTGAGGCACTTTGTGAAGCACTTTGAGTGGCCACAGGTCAGAAAAATAGGCTTAATACAGGACTGGGTTTTCATCGGTAGGTTGTGTTGTATCAGCTCATTTAAAATGGTAGTCATCAATGAAGAACACAAATGCTTTGATGTTGGAATCTGTTGATTGGGGATGTGAAGTATTCTGGCTGTTCTGGCAGTCAATCCTGATAATTGACATTCCCATTTCATTGCAGCGACTGTTTAATAATCCACCAACAAACCTTCAAACGTTCTAATCACGCAGATTCCCTGACAAGGCATGCTCTTTTCAGGCCCTGTCCTTGACCCTGGTTTAGCGCTACGTGTGAGTGGCTGAATCCCCAGTGCAGCCATCCAAATGGAAGCCCAGAGCATCTCCAGTGTTTGTTGACACTGTCCCGCCGTAGGAAGCATTTTCATTGTCTCGCCCCCCCCCCCCCCCCCCCCATACACACACATACACACACACACACACACACACACGCACATACGCACGCACACACATACGCACACACACACACACACACACACACACACACACACACACACACACACACACACACACACACACACACATATAAACACGCACACACACACACACACACACACATAAACACACACACACACATAAACACACACTCACACACGTTGCACCCGCGCACACACACACAGACGTGGATACACACACAAACACACACATACACACAGACACAAACCCACACAAACACACACACATAAACAGACATGCACACACACACACACACACACACACACACACACACATAAACACACACATTTCCAGGACTTGGGCCAAACCTTCGTCGTGGGGAGTCGTGGGGAGACTCTGGGACCGCTGCTGATCTGCACAACGTTCCTACACAGAGACCTTTTTCCACCAATGAGGTGGAAGATAAGAAGAGAAGAGTCTTAATGACTTGAAAGTTTGACGCATTGGCTGTAGGCCTATACCAGTGCCTTGAATTTCACGGGAGTAGTGAGGAATTCAACGAGGAGAAGGATGGGGAATGTGGTTCCTCGATGAAGGGCAGTGTTGTGGGGTGGACTGCAGGTGTTTTCAGGCAGAGACAGAGATCCTTCAGAGATACACGGGGGGAAATGTTACGTTGCATTGGTGCAGATATAAGCCAAACAGCAGTAAAGTAAAGCGATTCAAGTTTATCAAGGAGAGGACATCCACTCACTCTAGTGGACTCTCTGACATCATGCAAACCCCAGAGACGTTCACCCTGATGTCTTTCACAAGCCTGAAATTCATGTTACATTTTTTTGCATATGAAACAATGCTGAATTGACAGACGTGTCTAATTAGATAATGCCAAATAAATACAAAACTGACAGCCAGATGTGTGAACCTTCTTACCATAAATTACATTGTTACCACTGCTGTTGATAGCGTCATCCTGGGACATTTTCAGTGTGGTTGAGAGGGGGATTTTGTAACTATTAACTTCTTTTGCGGTAAAAAAAAAAAGTAGAGGGTGGTAATATTTTCTTTTGCTGGACCATTGGGCGGACCTCCGGACATCAGTGCCTTTCTATTTGGCAAATAAGACATCTTTTGGGTCCAAACTACTGATGGTTCACCCCTGCCAATTAAAACATATTATAAGCTGGGCTGAAAGCTGATTTTACAGCACATTGATGAATTACATTGTGGACCAATTTAACAGCAGTGGTTCATTCACCGGTAGGGCGTGTTCTTCGTCTGTTAATACACACTCCACTCAAGCATGTCTTTTGGGCACTGACCCACTTGCGTGAAGAAAGATAACCGATACAACAAAATCTAGTTTTGTTCTAATCTAATCTAAACTTGTCACTTTAGTTTTGTCAACATCCATGTCGAGGCTCTTATCAAGAGGTTGAATATCAAATGCATTTCTGCAGAGTGCAGACGCGTTCAACACATGGTGGAGAGGGTTAGAGAGCCGTTCAGAAGTCTGATAACAATGGAACATGAAGCATGGCAGGTCTTCTGTTATTGTGCAGTAGAGCATGTGTTCACAATGAGGCCGTCCAGATGCCTTGGATTAAACGGATAGGTGGGGTTCTCCTCATGTCCACTCAAGGTTCCCCTGGATGCTGCAGCCTCCTACCGTAACCCAAACTTCTCCAGGTCTGGCCAAGTGAAGACTCGAAATGGTTGGTATGTGTGTGTTGGCTC
>NC_140278.1:6741807-6776807 GCF_964030765.1 Micromesistius poutassou
CTTTTGGTGCTGCCCTCCCTCGGCAGGAAATGGTCCCATGCCGAGCAACAACAATGTCGGACACACACACAGCAATGTATACAAATAAATGCATTTAAATGTTTGTAAAGATAAAATAAGAAAAATTACAAGTGTGTTGAGTGGTTGATGTCTGACTGTGAAAGGCAGTTATAGTGTCATTCAAATAAAATACCAAAACAGGCCTGCATTAGTTACAGTAATGTTATGTTTGACTTTTCTTGTAAATACAGCCCTTTTAGCCCAAAACCATAACAACAGCTGGTTGTATAACAAAGAGTTTGTTACTCCTAGCACTCTATCCTGCTCCATGACCCCCTGTACAACCTTAAACACACACACACGCACACACACACACACACACACACACACACACACACACACACACACACACACACACACACACACACACACACACACACACACACATACATGCATTTAAAATGAGCACTCCCACATCCACTCAATACCCACAAATACACACACACACACACACACACACACACACACACACACACACACAGTTATCCATCCTTGTAAAGAACTTTACTTTACTTTACTAGTATTCAGCCATCCAAAGCAATCTATGTGAGGATAAAAATTGTATTTCAGATGATCTGTGAGACAGTTTCTACATTATGGGTCTCTGTCTTATTTGACCTTGAAAATAAACTTCTTTAATTGCTATCAGTTGATACACACATTTCAATCTCATGAAATCTCATCAAAAATACTCACACATACACACTCTCTCTCTCTTTCACACACACACACACACACACACACACACACACACACACACAAACACACAATTACACAAACACACTATTTCACGCTCTCTCTTTCTCTCACAGCTGCATGAAATGAGGAAATATTCAGTGTATGAGTGGAATTGAATGTGTGCTTGCGTATGTGTGCTTGCGCGTACAAAATGTGTGTGCACATGTGTTTGTGTTTGTGTTGGAGTTGAACAGTCTCAGATATATATCATTGTCAACCAATGATCAGATGCTCAAATGGATCAAGAAACACACACGTGTGTGTGTGTGTGTGTGTGTGTGTGTGTGTGTGTGTGTGTGTGTGCGCGTATGTGTGTGTGTACGTGTTCCTCAGCTGTGAGGTCAGGTTGTCAGGTGACCTGGGTGCCAAGTCTTGCATGTCGACGGAAGGAGCTACCCAGTATGTGTGCTTGCGTGTACAAAATGTGAGTTCTCCTCAACCAAGAGGAAACCTAAACACTCAGAGCACAAGCAAAGGTCCACCCCATCCCTCAACCCACCGCCCCATCCGTGATACAATAGCTGCCAGCTGATTGGCTCTGTGCAGCCTGACCCACATATATATCACAGGCATGGCTTGCAGCAGGAGCCAGGCTGCGCATGTGGCTCCAATAACAGCCATCGTTGTGTAATAGTGTGAGAGATCAGACGCAAGACAAGGGAGCTGTTCAGGTCTTACATTACAATTTGGTTGTGGTCTGTTTTCTATAGAAGGGGGCTAGAGGCGTCGTCAGGAGAAGTCTCTGCTGCAGTTATTGAGTAACCACCATTTCTGAGATTCCCACCAGGGTACAAGCTCAGGGTTTGAGACTGGCGTCTGTGACAGCGTCGTAAGCGTTTCTGCAAAACCACGCTGGTGCGAGTACTGTGACATTGCTTCATCGTTTACGGGGACTACTTGCACAGCAATGGGAGCTTTTCAAACACGTTTCAAAAACGGAAAAAACGATTCAGAGAGGATAGTTCTCTGAAAAATGGTTGAATAATGGTTATTGTGTAAATGAGCAGTTTCAAAAATACAAGTTGTATTTGTTAATAACATTCTCCCTTTAAGTGTCATTCAATTCCACTCATACACTGAATATTTCCTCATTTCATGCATTCCTGATGAGGTCCAACGTGTAGAGGTGCTGCATTTATTCAGCATAATCTGTTTAAATAATTACTTCATTATTCAACATAGAACATCAACCCAAGTGCCCGTACATCTGGAGGAGATCTGTGAGACCGCCTGGCAGAACGGGGTCACAGCAGGATGACTCCACCCATCCGCCCCTCTCCTCCACAGGTTGACCAACTGTTCCGCCTCCAACAGCGGTGGAGGTGGTGGAGATGGTGGTGGTGGTGGTGGAGATGGTGGTGGTTGTGGTGGTGGGGGTCGTGGGGGGGGGGCTAGGCTCTACACAGTCCCTCAGAGTCTAGAACTTGTATAGTCTGCTCAACGTCTTACGTCACAGCACAGGGTTACGTATCTATTCAGTTCACCTCTGAGGCCCAAAGCACACGGAAGAGACAAATTTCGTTTCATATTTGAAGCCCGACCCCGCAAAAATAGAGCAGACTGTGGGTGTTTATAATTAGTGTTGCAATCTTCAAAAAGTACTTAAAAGTGCAAGCCTCATTATGTGCGGTAAGGCCGGGTGCCCTGTGATTCACACCTGCTGTGAATCAGCCGTGCTCTGACCCATAAGCTGCTCCCAGAGTTCAAATTATAATTCATTTAAATGCAAAGAACCATACTTCTGCCCTGGGGAAAACAGGGAACCCACTCTCTCCTCAGAACCTTTGCTGCTTCAGCTTCGTCACATCTCGCATCACTCCTCTGAAGAGACTATAATTCTGTCACAGATTTAAGTGAAACTGCACAATTTCACAGACAGTATTGTACTCACCAGGGGGTTGTAACACGGAGGATTACAGCTTTATGGGGGTCATCGCATCGAGTTGATAGATTGCTTACATGGACTGCATTGGATGAAAGGGGATTCTTAAGGGTTAAGGTTGGGAGGCGAAACTGGGGCCGACCACCCTCACCTGATGTGGGGGTAAATCCTCTTCATATCTATCTGGTGCACAGTTGACACGTGGATGGTCCATTTAAATGTCTAGCATCTCTGTAGTTTAACGTGGAAAATCTCCATTGAGCAGATGCTTGTCTCTGAAGCAACTTACAAGTGAGGCTCAGTGAAATTCATACCAAAGTGTTGTCCAAGGGACCGAAACTAGCAGTTAGGTGTCTCCCCCCACCTGTGAGGAAGAGTCCAGAAATAACAGACACTGTTCATCATAACTTGATACTTAACGCTTCAGGTGGCACACTTTCATTGACCGTGAGGTCAGCCAAATCCATCTCTAATACTACGGACACCATGTAGGAAACCAAAGGCAGAGCTGAGTGGCATCGGCGTGACACCGGCTGGAGAGTAGTGCTCCGTGAGAGAGCACAGCGCAGGAGAGGACTGGGGCCCAGGACGGACCCTGAGGCACACCGGGCTTCACCTGATAGCATCTCAACAGAGCAGAGGGATTCAAAGCACCGGTGCACAATCTGCTCCTCTCTCAGGATCTGAGGAAGATGAGGAGCTCAGGGTTCACAATGTCTGAGGCTGTTTCCCGTGATACAATCTTCATAGACTAGTTGAATAATCAGCCACACTAATCTCATGAATTACATGGCAGCATGTAATGTAATTAGGGAGGAATAATTTATTTGAAACTATATTTTTGCATGTTTAAATGTGGTGCCAGGTGGTCAAGGTGCAAAATGAATGGCAGATAGATTTGACAATCTGGCAGGTAAAATAATTCAAGATTACATAATAAAAACTGATTGGCCAGTAGATTTTTCCACTATGGCCAGTAAAAACACAACATTTTAAAGTACATTTTGGACCCTGCATGTGTTTTAATCATATAACAGACAAACATCTTTATCCTAGTGTGATGTGCATGTGTATATACACAAACACACACAAACTTTTCCCGCAGTATGGTTAAGTACAGATTGTATTTCAATCCAAAAATCGTCCAAAATCGATTATACACAATTAGTGTTCATCCATAATGACTGTTTGTGAAATATCAATCACATAATGGAGTACTGGCAATCAAATAGAGACGATGGCCAGACCTGTAGACCCACCACACATTACCTACTTAGACCGTTGAAACAAAGAGCCCATACAGAGAGCCTCTAATTCATGTATTACTTCATAGACCATCATTACTGTTTTTATGTTGATTCTATTTAGGATTTTGTAATGTTGTCCCGTACAGGGAAATCCTTCTATCTTTGTCATCTCTGTATTTCTATCCACGAAAGTGAATGTAATCTACTACTCTTGAATGGAATATTCATCATGGTTGTAAAGTAAAAATACTGAAATGCAAAGCAATGACATCTGAGCGTATGATTGTTGTTGGAATAACTTGGAGCTCTCCACACCTCGGCTGAGTACTGATCCACCGTCTGAGTGCAGTCTCCCCTTTCGGTTTGTAATCGTTCCCGGGTTCGAGCCCGTGAGGGTTACCGTGGCTTCAGAGGTCAGGCAGAGAGGAGTTTCACACTCTCGCTGCTTGAGAATCCCACTGTCGCTCACGGGCGTGGCTCCCCCTCGCTTCGGTAACTATTCCTCAAATCATCATAACACAATGGATAGCAGCTGCCATACACACAAAGAGTGCAGCGTTTGTAGCTTAAATCATTTGCACATTGTTGGGCTTTTTTGTATGTGACAAGTGTGTGTCTCTGTTAGCATCTGAAGCATACCGAGCATATGTGTTCACTTGGGCCGCCAGTGAGATTCAAACATAGCTCAATCATGTGAAAATCTCTTTATAGCCTCTGGACTTGACTAATGAAGACTTTTGGTATAGGAGGCCAATACATCAGCACTGTGTGTGTGTGTGTGTGTGTGTGTGTGTGTGTGTGTGTGTGTGTGTGTGTGTGTGTGTGTGTGTGTGTGTGTCCATATTGGAATTTCCCTTATTCCTTGAGGAGCTCAATCTATGTATTAGCATATGTTTGCTGTGGTTGTAGTATTGTGTGAGGAAGAGGAAGAGGATCTGGTGTGTGCGTGTGTGTGTGTGTGTGTGTGTGTGTGTGTGTGTGTGTGTTTGAAAGAAAGCACATTCACACGCTGGCATGTGTTTGATCATCTATCTGGCCTGCTTGCAAAAAACTGTGTGTGTGTGTGTGTGTGTGTGTGTGTGTGTGTGTGTGTGTGTGTGTGTGTGTGTGTGTGTGTGTGTATGTGTGTGTGTGTGTGTGTGTGTGTGTGTGTGTGTGTGTGTGTGTGTGTACGTGTGTACGTGTGTGTGTGTCTTGGCCTGCAGCAGGAATAAACACAGGATGTAGGCCTGGTTGTGGCCAATGACACGGCTTGATGCAGCACACTGACTTGAGTGTTAATTGATTTCTGCGGATAATTTCCCATGGTGCAGCTTGTGTGTGAGTAACTTTAACATGGGACTGAAGCTAGTTAACCACTGTCTGGTTCCCAGTTTAGGGCTGTTTGCGTGCGGTCAACAGTATGAGGAACAGTTAGATGACTGATTCCCAAGTATTGACTCTAGGCTATAACCACTAGATTATTATCAAGCACTTTCGCGGATCACCTCATATTCAAACATTAAAAAATAAGATAAATAATCATGTGGCTCTTTGGACTGACCACCAGAAATGATCTGAATAATCACAGTCATAGATTGTTGTAAAATAATAGGAAGCAATCTTTTTTTTTCTAATTTTCATATTATTGCCAATTGATCCATATTTAAACATTTATTTTAGAAGACATAAACAAAGACAATGTTGCAATATGTCTGGGTATGCGTGTGTGTGTGTGTGTGTGTGTGTGTGTGTGTGTGTGTGTGTGTGTGTGTGTGTGTGTGGGGGAGGGGGGGGGGGGGGGGGGAGAAATGTCCAACACACACACACACACACACACACACACACACACACACACACACACACACATACACACGCACACACACACACGTATAATTACATTGTGAGTAATGTATTTGCAATGCAATACACATAACAAGGTCATAAACAATAAAGGTTTCTTGTTGCAAAGATTGTCAGAACCATATGTTCTTATTTGACAATCAGCTAAACAGCAAGGGTCACCCACATAGGCAGATTGATTAGAGTTTCATAACAACAATTACAGCACAACATCAGCTGTGTTACCGGCCAGCCAAGGTTATAGGTGAGGTACTATGCTCTGATGCACTTTCCATGAGAATGAGCATGCAAAGTACATGAAGGGGCATTAAAACACACACTTTGTTTGTGTAAGAGTTTTGTACAATATTATATTGCTTGCATAATCATAATTGTAATCCGTCACACCTATATGTGTGACAGTATGAGACACAACCATGGTTCATGGCCCTTAACCCTGAAGACTAAATCGGTCGCTGACAGCCGACACATGGAAATCTGCTTTTTACTCTATGATCAAATCAATCATTCAAAGCTGGATTGGCACTTTGAATGAATACATGACATTCAGACTATGGCTGACACCCAAAACAATAACACAGCACTAAATATTACCCAGATTACCCAAATATTCACCACCTGGGGGGACAGCTTCCAGAAAACAGGTTGTGGTTATGATCGACTACCTGAAATCTGCCTTGAGTTAGCGCATTACAGCGCTGGAAGTTTCCAGCTCCACAACAGCAGATTTCAATTTTGCAGATTTAGGTCACTCAAGCTAGGATAGGTTGGATCATAAAAATCCCTTGTTCACTCATGGCAGGCTCTAGAATACATGATCAATCACACACGACGAATGGGATTGATAAAGGATTGTGACCGTGAATTACAGAGACAGGATTTTGACTGTTTGATAACCAGCATGAGGTTGTCATGGCGATGAAAGGTGCATGCCATACTTACTTACAAGGATTTTTGTCATGTCATTTATTTGTTGTTCCTGTCTTTTAAAAACAAGGTCAATAAACAGCAATTACAGACAATGTATCTAATTATTTGATGCTTTGTTTACCTCCAGCTTTCTTTAAGTCTCTCGCTCTATATGTCTCTCTCTCACTCTCAATAAAGTAAACGTCCGTTCCGTTCTCACCTTGGCACAGGTATCTTTCCAAAGACCCCTCCTTCCTTACGGCTCTGTATTGCATGACCTCATTCAAGGTCATTAAAAACCAGAGATCCCCTTGTCCCCCTTTAGGGGACAAGGGGGACATGAAGGCAACCCCTTCATCATTTGGGTTGCCTTCATGTACATTCATGCAGAGAGAAATGCCTCTAGTCCACATTTTCGAGGTCATTCTGATGCTAAACTAACGTTAAATAAAATCCCTTTTCAATCAATGTTTTATCACATTTTATAGGCCAGCCCCCTGTATACAGATGATCTCATTTGTTTATGACCTACAACGGCGTTTGAGATGGATTCATCTCGGATCCAGCAGTCCTTTAACACAGCAAAACTTTCTGGAGGGAGATGGCACAGAGCCTGGGCCCGGAAACAAACCACTCCAAGGTGCGGGCCAACCCCTTCTTTCCTGTTTCATTAGGGAGATATTAGGCTCCACTAAGCCTCTCTCAGTAGAGCATCCTGTACAATGACCTGAGGTAAACTATGCAGACTTCACCACAGCTCTTTCGGAAGTTGTTGCTGACAGTTGACACCAAAAAAAAGGAAAAAGAAGACCACAATTATGAAACACAATGAGGCCTATGGCATCACTGCGGAGGAGATTGATGACGCTGAGGAACGCATGGGTGTTTCCCCCTCCTACAGTTGGGGGTATGTCCTATTCTAGACGGCAGGATTTTGTTTATCACAGGAATTGTTGCAAAAGTCAAGTGCAATGACATTGTTGACGCACCATGCCAGAGGGGTAGTGGTTGTATGGGAGAACGTGTCTGGAGCAGCACCTTGGCGTCCTCTCTGCTCCGCACCACGTCTGTAGCCCCGTGTGTGTGTGTCTGCGTGTGTGTGTGTGCACGGCCCTGTCCGGGTGCCTGCATTGGTGCAGCGCTCCCAGGGGAAATATAAATGAAACGTCGAGCACACGTGCTGCGTCAGTGCAGCACTGGGGTCGTTCCAGAGGAACGGATAAAAGGGAAGATCTAATGCGCAGGCTATGACCCGCTGTTGTGTCATTCATTAAATAATAATAATAATGAATGATGTCATGGAATTAAAACTTACCAATATCAGCTGGGCAGCAGACGGTTCTTTGATATCCACGACCAAATGAATTTGTTTAGATGCAAGTGGAGAGAACTTCAACATGTGTTATTTGTAACTTATCGCAGCGTAGCATGTCCCGCTTGCTGCCATATTTCCATAATTTAAAGACATGATAGAAAAGGAGGGCTTGTTGAATCAGGCTGGGCTGTGTGTTTAATGACGGTTGAGGATGATGGTTGAGGAATTTCTACAACCTCTTTCCTGCACAGGATACAAGAAGGTTGTATCCTTGGTCCCGCGAAACAACTGGGTATTACTCATGTTGTCATCGCTCATGTTAATTGAATTAAAATTCAATATACACGCCATGCTAGCATAATGAAATGTGCCGTTCTCAGGGGCCTTCCTGCCTGCCTCTCTGATGCAGGGTGTATTTCAATGTTTACATTGCTTTCAAGTCTAAATCTGAAATGATAAGCTTGTGAAGCTTCTATGTACCAGGTGAGGCCATTGTAATGATATCCTCACAGGGATCACCATACCCTTTACACATTAACAGAAAGCTGTCCCCTCTGGAAATGCTCCTATGGTTTGTCTGGTTGGAGAGTGTTGTTTAATTAGTGTGTGTCTGTGTTTGTTTGTGTGTGTGTGTGCACATGTCTGCATGTGTGTTTGTGTGTTTTTATGTGTGTGTGTGTGTGTGTGTGTGTGTGTGTGTGTGTGTGTGTGTGTGTGCATTTCAACATGTGTGAGTATGTGCGTGTGCGGGTGAGTGTGTGTGTGTGTGTGTGTGTGTGTGTGTCTGTGTGTGTGCTTAGGTGTGCATGTCCACATGTGTGAGTATGCGTTTGTGTGTGTGGGTGAGTGTATTTGGGTGTGTGTCTGTGTGTCCATGTGTCCGTTCATACTGTTTATTAGACTATTCCAGAAATCAGACTCACACACGGGTTCCATTGAAGCTCCATATTTTCCATGCAAACAAAGTAGGCGGCCAATCATCAAATTTCTCAGGACCATGAATGCAATAAGCCAAAGGAAAAGTGTTTGTGTGTGTGTGTGTGTGTGTGTGTGTGTGTGTGTGTGTGTGTGTATGTCTGAATACATGTCTGAATAATGTATGTGTCTGCCTGTGTAGGTTTGAGTGTATGTTACTCTGTGTGTGTGTGTGAGAGAGAGAGAGAGAGAGAGAGAGAGAGAGAGAGAGAGAGCGAGAGCGAGAGCGAGAGTGAGAGCGAGAGAGAGAGAGTGTGTGTGTGTGTGTGTGTGTGTGTGTGTTTATGTGTGCGTGTGTGTGTGTGTGTATGTGTGTGCGTGCGTGAATGTGTGCTTGCCTGTGTGTGCAGTTTAATAAAGAAATATATATATATAAAATGGTTTAATGTAAATAAAGCCATATGATTCCAGCCTACACCACTTTGTAAAAGGATTACACTACAATACAACACATATGTTTGTCTGGCCCTGTGAAGCCAATGTAAACATGGCTAATTCTACATTTATTTAGCTCTTTCCGCTTATACTGCCTAAATCTGCCATTGCATCTTTCTCTTCCAATATCGTTAAAAATGTACTTTAATACACAGTGTTATCAACACGATAGTGTGCTCTCTGCAGTGTTTATGAGTGTTGTTACATCATTTTTGAGCATCCATTGAAGAACATTTGCATCATTTTTGATGATGAAAAATTGGCCCTAACAATTAAAACCTTAAACCGCCCAGACCTATTGAGCGCGGACACTATGGTCGAGCTGTGTGATGCAACACATTTACTGTGTTCAAAATGATATCTTGAATTGTTTCCATACATGTTAGATATATCCATAAGCTACAATTTTTCTTCAACCAAAAACAGCAGTTGTGTCCATTGTTACATGGTAGACAGAAGGCTCTGCCGGGGAATGGCCCTTTATAGAAGTGTGCTGTGGTCTTTCCTCTTGACCCTGTGCACACTGTGTTATTGTAAAATCCCTTCACAGTTTTGGCCAAACAGCCCACTCAGCATGTGTATGTCCACAACGCTCTGCCTTTGACCGCATCCTTTCATCACACAGTAGGAAAACAATTACGCACAATTATACAAGGGCACCCACAGAGCAGCAGAAAGCCCCAAGATTATTGGTGCTTTCTTGCTATGACTAATTACAGAATTTCAACACTTCACTTGGGCCAACCTATTAATGGAGATTAACCATGGAGGAGAGTGGAGATCATCACCATTTCATTAAGAGATTGTTTTGGACTTCGTATTTCTACTGTGAAATAAACAGATGAGATGGCTGGCAATAAAAAGGCACAATATGTTTATGTTTAATGTTTTTAGTTGTAAAATATTTACATGATGACAGTTGTACAATAAAAAGCTGATTTGAGGTTTTGATGTTATCGATGGTTAGTTCCATGATAACAAATATAGTTCTGGGTTATTAATCAGTTTGACATGAAACTAATAAAATATATTTTGTTCAGTTGAATGATTAGTTGTTAAAGGGGTAGTTCAGGATTTTGGACATCATTTCCAAGTGAGCCAGTGTGTTATTTATCATTGGACACCGTTTTCAACACTTTCATTCAGTCCTTCTAGTTGCAGAAATCACTGGTGCTAGGCTAGCGCAAGTCGAGGGGAACTGCTTGCCTGCCAATAAAAACAGTTTTACCCACTCCCGAGGCAAACAAATTATAATGCCCGACTATCGATGCAAATGTCTGTGTTGATAGAATAGTGTTAGAAATAAACCTACCCTTGTATCGCATTGCATTTAGTTTATAATCCCTGTAGTTGGAAGCAAGCTATGGCAGCGGCGGACTGATATTACCTGGAGTGCGCTTCTCTGTTTACCTTCTGCTGTAGTGAATTGATTGCTACACCGGAGCAAAGTGAAATTCCGTCGCTGCTGAGAAAGTAGTCCCCCAAAATGTAATGTGATCATTGCGATACAAGGATAGTTTTATTTCTAATATTATTCTATCAATAGACATTTTAGTCTGGCATTATAATTGGTTTGCATCGGGTGTACTTTGGAGTGGGTAAAACTGTTTTTATTGGCAGGCTAGCAGTTCCCCTCGACTTGCGCTAGCCTAGCACCAGCGATTTCTGCAACTAGAAGGACTAAATGAAAAGTGTTGAAAACGGTCTCCAATGATAAATAACACACTGGCTCACTTGGAAATGAGACCCGATGTCCAAAATCCTGAACTACCCCTTAAAGCATTCGCTGTGTTCTCATGGTTGGTTTGTAGTGGTTAGTAGCTAGGTCCCTTTCTGGAACAAAACAGAGTTCATAAGCTTAAAGGTCCCATGACAGGCCAGGTGTGGTGTGATTAGCCGTTACAAGCTGTTTTGAAAAATCTGTCTGTTATGACATCACAGGTGGGCGTGTCCACCTAGATGTGTGCTGGATAGATCAGTCTACCAGCCTACCCAGTGGACTGTAGCAACTGTTGCTCATCTAACCGTCACACATCTAGGTGGACACGCCCACCTGTGATCTCATAACAGACAGATTTTCAAAACAGCTTGTAACGGCTAATCACACCACACCTGGTGGCATGTCATGGCACCTTTAAGTGAATATCCTGTTAGCGTAGAGACATCCTGGATCACCATGACATCATACCTTCAAAGCCCGGCAAGCTGTGGGTTAGAGCGGGATTCTTCTCACTCCTACCTTAGGAAAACCCTGAGCTGCTTCCACATTATCCCATCGCTGTCCAGGAGGAACTCCGTGATGAGCCCCATTCCCTGCCAGACCTCTACATATGTGGACCAGACAGTAGAGTACACACACACACACACACACACATATACACACCTAAGCATGGACAAACGCAGACACACATGCAGGCACACACAGACACACACAAAAAAAACACACATTTACACACTCAAGCGCGCAGACATGCAGACACAAACAGACACATACACATTTACACACACCCTTAAACCACACTCTGTAAGCTATTAGGCTTGCAGATATATCTGCTTAACAAAAATCCTTCCTCTAATCAAACATTACGCTTTGTTTTTTGAGAATGTGTTTTGTTTTTGAGAACATTTGCCTATACAAAATAAAATACAGAACAGGTTGAAACATAAGACTAAAGAAGTATTCTTGTAAAAGAAAATGTAATAACTTTCATATTACGTTGAGCTATTTTTATGTAATTCAAAGTATCTTGAGTGCATGTGTTTTGTGTGTGTGTATGTGAGTGTGTGTGTGTGTGTGTGTGTGTGTATGCTCACGTGTTTGTGCGTGTATGTGTGCCTGCATGTGTGTATATATATATATATATATATATATATGTTTGTGTGTGTGTATGTGTGTGTGTGTGTGTTCATGCGTGCATGCATAGTATGTGTGTGTGTGTTCATGTGTGTGCGTGCGCAAGGCTTTCTGAATTCCACGGCGGGATGACGTGACGTCCTGCAGTCATCCAGCATTCATTCAGTAAATCAGCAGATGGAGGCCGGGATGATATCAGCAGACAACCTAGAGAGCTTCAGAGAGGTCACCCTGGGGTTAAACGCAAGCAGGGCGGGTCCTGTTTTTCCCCCTGCCAGGAAAGAAATTGCAAAAGCGTACATCTGGAACCTTCACTTCACAAAAACAATTGTCATTACGACCCTGCGTCATAATAACACGTGCACACACCCCCGCAGTCACACACAGGCCTTTTTTAATGGTCAATCGTGTAAATCCAGAGACTGACTGAGTATAACAAGGACTCAGCACGGAGTATATAAGACACTCAGGGACAACCTCCTGGCTACCGAGACATGGAACCTTTCGGGTTTGTGCAACAACCGTAACCATGTGTGTGGTGACAGTTGGCATGACGACACCACTCAGAAGGACCATGTGGATCCATACAGGACCCCCTTTTTCGGTTGATCTGTGGCCCTTTTGAGACCGCTTTAAGTCAACCAAGGCACTCCCTGTCGTTTATTGATCTCTATGGGAGTGATTCAGCTGCCATGGCCAACGTTAAGGAACACAGCGTCCTCATTGGTAGCCAGATTTGGTCATCTTAACAGATGACACTCTCCAATCTCGGTGTTGTAATCCTCTGATGACGGTGATGGATGGACATGTTGGAAGTCCTTAATTGAACCTGCACAATGTTCCTTTCTACTGCAGCATTTTACAACATCTAACCAGGAGTCAATCCATTCAGAGATGTTTCTCTATAAATCGTTTTATTCTGGTCCCCTTATGCCATTTCTCATTTGAAAATATTGTAGCTGTGACAGTAGCTACAACAGAGGCCACTAGAGATTGCTAATGAGAGAACGTACATAGTGCAGGTTTAAACCCAACAAGTCACACTGTGCATGCGATGGAGTAAAAACGACTTGCTACTTTCAATATAATGCATTTAAAGTGCGGCAGGATATTGGAGACTAAGACTAAACGCAGGAGGGATTGGGGAGGATATGTCCCGATCTACTAGGATTTGACTCATGTGGAAGCTAAAGTACGACCTAATCAGGGAATACAACTGTAGATCCAACCGTGTTAACATTAATGTGTCACCGCCACACACGGCTATTTTCTAATTTAACTCTGCTTAATTTAACACTGATTAATTTCTGTGTTGTGAAAGAAAATGCCATCTGCAACATCAACTCTGTTCCCTAGGAGAAACCGAGAAAAATTCAGATCATTTGCATTCTCCATTGGTCCGTCTCTGGGGCAACTGTTTTGAAAGCCCTATGGCATAGGGCTTTAAAAACAGTTGCCACATTGCCGTACTTTTTCAGATACATAGAGCCTATGCATTTGACGGTATTACGAATGTGACGAACTGGGTCTCGGTGGCGACATTCCCACCATGCATTCAAATATCAAGCGGTCGGTGACACGTTTTTCCATCAGACAGCAGCTGTCGTTCCCCCAGAGAAGGGTTTGGCGGACCTACCATGACACACTCGTTCTCCAACTCACTTCAACTCACATCCCACTTTGACCATTGTCCGTACATTTTTATCGTGGGATTGTGTTCATGTGCTGTTATGCTACAAGCAACCAGCTATACGTATGCACTATACTAACTACTATACTAACTGAATAGTCACAAAGTGTTGTGGTACAGATGAATCACAGACATTAAACTGATTAATGCAAACAAAAGGAGCCGTTCAGGTCCAACAACAGAGGTGGCCTTTCCTCGTCATGTTAATCCTCACCAGAAAGTGCTTCACAAACACAATAATCGCTGAATTATGATTAAGCCAAGAGCAGTTGAACTTGTAGGTCACTGCTTGCTTAGAGTAAAACCAGGAGTTTCTTCAGCAAAGCCAGCTGTGAAAAAGGGTGGGGGGAGGGTGCATCCTAAAAACACTGACCTTGACCATCTTACCCTGGAAACCCCCCCCCCCCCCCCCAGCTGGGGTGGACAGTAGAGAGAGAGAGAGAGAGAGAGAGAGAGAGAGAGAGAGAGAGAGAGAGAGAGAGAGTGTGTTTGATAGCAACACAAGTAATTGGTAAATCAAATATTAATGTGGAAAAAATGTGGAGTTACTTCATAAAACGATAAATCATGAATTAAAAATGAAATACAGATGTTACAAGCCAGCAGATCCTCCACAACATGCATGGAGCTGCAGCCCAAAGATTGCACTTTATTCATAGTAGAGGAGACTTTTAGATTTCATCATGTTTATTAACTAACATGATGCTGATGATAATGATAACTCACTTTATTTAATTGTGAATAATATAATTGAAAAGTTTTATATTGTCAACAACCTTTGGATGTATGGTACATATAAAATGCATTTAAGGGTTTGATTTAGTAATACATTTCTCGTTGATATTGAACTTATTAATGTAGGGCACTGGCAGGCCTACACATGATCAATTTAATGAGCTTCACATTTTTTCTCCCCTACTACCCCTCTGTGATAAAGGTCAGTATTTATTTTCCAAAAGAGGGACTAAATTTTACAGGCATGCAACTTAGTATTGTCTATAAGTCTGTGGCTGGCAGATATAAGTGTTTTTCGTTAAAAAACATTCCTCAGAGAATTTCTCCAATATGATTTAGCTCAGAACCTGATATCTGATTAAATGTACGTCATGGGAAATGTCTGTGTCTGCAGCACAAGTTGATGTTTGTTTTCTTTCAGCATCTGGGCCTTATATATGCCTCTTGCCCTGTTTTTGAGAAACCTGTGCAAAATGACCACATACCACTCAAATATTACTTCAAACTATAAACAAAGGAGTAGAATCGGAAAGTGTAGAAACTGGGTTTGCAACAGTTGAAAGAAGGAAGGGAAGATGGTAGATGTTGGTTATCTTACTATTTACTAAATGGTTAGTCACCAGTGCCTGTGAACTCAATCTCTGCACTTGAATACTTTCTAAATGACTACCACATTTCAAAAACTTCCATTAAGAATAACAGAGTCTATGCTATTTGCCCCTTTTACCGAGGATTACCGAGATCCTTCCCAGACATTTGCCCTACTCCCTTCCCCCCATAAAGTGTAAACGTACTCAACACACCTCACATTACCGTCCCCTTTTAAGAGTCACGGTCAAATTGATTATCCTCCAAATCTCGGTTACACAGTCTCTGTTTACCAAACCAAAGTCAAAATGTCTGACTCGGACCCCCATCACACAGTCTGGGGCAGACTGTGATGGCGTTGTGGTAGCGGTCGTCGCCCTTATGCAGAGGTTTGTGTAGTGCGGTGGCCTCACTGGGAGAAACCATCACAGGAGGAATAAAGCAACCTCAGTAAATAATATAGCCATATTTACTGGTTTCTTGTTCCTACCTTGACGACATGAAAGTGGCTCATTTAGTTCAATCAGTATCAGATTCAGTAGTATATGTTTTTTTTTAGTGAGCCATCACCATTTTGTAAGCTAGGTTACTTGAGGTTATTGGCCCATCGCCACCTAACTAGAACACAGACAACGTCAGTTAGGTAGGTTATGCTGCATAGAAACGGGAACATGAATGAAATCGTTATTTTGGTAAATAACAAATACATTTTCAATGGTCCAAATATTGCAGTTCATGTAAATGTAGTTGTTCAGTCTCTCAACTAAATGTATCCATGGAACATTGTTAATTTTTCATATTATCTTTTCATTTCATATCAAATCTCCTTTTACTTCAAAAAATCATAATACCAGACATTCCCCTGCAGCTCGGCTGTGGGTCCCATAGTTGACCTAGGTCAAATTAGACAGATTTGACAGACAGGTTGTGGTGGTGGGTGGGGGGCTACCTCTCTCTACACCCCCCCCCCCCCCTCCATCCCATTTCTCTAGTTACCACTCTCCACAGGAGCTCAAGAAAGGGATTAGTTTGAGATGATACCAGTGAGAGGGAGCAATTAAAAATGTTGAACAAATCGGGGGAAAATCAAAAGCAACAAAAACATGAAAGCAACCAACAGGAACATTTGTGGCTCTGAAAAAAGCATAGTGCCATGAAGTACCGCCTGCTCCTTCACTTTGCTCAGCTTAAGCTGAGGTAGGGAGGTTTGCTCTGAGAGAAAGAGAAAGCAGCAATCTGGTTTGAAACTAGGACATTCTGCTCAGAGTATCGCCCATAATGAACCAGCTTCTAAGCTCCCCCGCGATCACGCTGACCTTGGCTTTTATTCATTAACCGTGGTCCACCAACCCCCCCCCCCCCCCCCCCTCATCAATACTCACAGAGAGCCCATGGCTCAGAAGGTGTTGACTCAACCCAAGTATGCTCATGTCAAGCTACTCTCATACCACTTACTCACTGAAGCCTCCCCTTCAAACACCTGATGCGTGATGTTGGTGTTTCGGGTGTATTTGGTGGATTTGCGCCCACAAACCTGTGTGTCACTCCCCACCAGAGCCTCCTGGTCCCTCCCCTCCCTGCCATCCACGGACAAACTGTGCCTGCTGCTGCCTCCACTGCATGGTACCAATACACCTACACCCTGATAGTTGAGGAGGGTATTCCCGTAGTCCATCTGGGCGACCAGAACTCATTGATGTAGGAGTCATCGAAATGTTTTAGGGTGGGGGGGTAAAAGTTTTTAACAATAATAGGCAGCCTACTGCACACCGTCCTATGCCTGAATTAATTACTAACACTGTATAACTGCTGGTTGTTGCATTAATAGCCTACTACAACAGAACAGACATAGGCCTATTCTAAAGAGAAAACTTGTTGCACACGGGTGATGCCATTTATCTATATATATACGATATTTACATAAAACGCCCCGATAGATCAGGTTCATTTCATTTCAACAGATTTGCTGAGCATTTATGGGCTACGCAAACTTCAATCCACATGATGAAAAATAATCTGTGGACCACCAAAGTAACCTTTGACTGTTTAATTAAATCAACTCAAAAATGTACATTGTTTCACATGGGCTGTAGCTTATCTTATCGGCTGTATCTTAGGGCTGAACACAGCCAAACACATGCAAGAGCAGCCAGCCTATAGCGGCAGCCTAACCCAGTGTTCGAATTACGTGGGAGCCATCCCATAAAGGCAACAAAGTCAAAAATCTGAGGGGTCTCTCATATCTGAAGGTGTCTACCATATGTGGCATTGTAATTTAATCTTAAACAACACTAATCTATCCACGTGTGGTTTCTTACCATTAAAGACATTAAATTAAAATATAGGCTACATTTGAACGCACATCAACAGCAGCACTATACAGGACTTAGACCGACTCATTTCATGGATTCCTGTGAGACCAGGTTGCCTTAATTACATCTGTCGAATATGTCAGGTGAAAACTAAATGTCAAGGGAAAGAGACGGTGGTTGAAAAAAGTATTTTGATCGCTTATTAAGTTCACTCGTTGCTTATAATGGTTTATTCATTTCCCAGAATAATTTCCTTAATTTAGAAGACAGTTTTGTTCATTTTTGAATTGTAAAATAATTAAAATAATTTTTTGATGTTGCCAGTTTTTGAAATTATTGGAAGCGAGTCGAGTTGACCTTGCCTGCTGTACCCACGGCCCAAAATAAAGAACAGCCGAGACAATATTCTCAATTCAAACATGCCATTTCATTTGGCCTCAATTGGCTATGGATGCGAACTTGGAATGAATATGCGCAACAGGGATTTCTAAAGGTTACTGTACAGTGGCGGAGACTGTCAAGAGTTGAAACATCACAACGGTAGAGCTAAGAAGGTTCTACGAGCGCTTCAGACCAACCTTACCAACGAACGACATACGAAAGAGATTCGTAGCGAAGAACGTTTCGGGAAACACGCAAAATGTTAAGGTAGAACTTAAAGAAGAGGTTACGAATACCGGCGCTTTTGCACATTTTTTTTATGAGATAGAGAGACCCCCTTAAAGATGAAAAGATAATTCGAACCCTGGCCTAACCATGAACAATATGCCATTATTATTAATAAAACAGCTATAACACAACACAACCCTCTCACTGCCTGGAGAGATGCAACGGCACATACACTACAGGCGCACAGGTGACAGTCTTTTAAGCATGTACCTAAACAAGCTTATGGGTAGTGGGGCTGCAGGCAGCGCTCCCACGCTTCGAGCGGCTCTAGCGCGGAAATGACAAGCATTAGGCTACGTTTTTTCATGAATCATAAACTCAAAATAATAATAATAATAATAATAATAATAACTCAATAATAATAACTAAAAAATATAAATTTATTTCACTTATTTTACATCAAAAATGGCCAAAATAGCATTTATTTTATTTTTTTTATCATATCAAGCTCCCCCAAAATTTCATAAACCATGTTTCCATGGGAGCTCATGTCACCACTAGCCCTGCTCCCCCTTAATTCGCACACTGAGTGAAGG
The DNA here is from genome assembly GCF_964030765.1 of Micromesistius poutassou. Lineage (NCBI taxonomy): Eukaryota > Metazoa > Chordata > Actinopteri > Gadiformes > Gadidae > Micromesistius > Micromesistius poutassou. The sequence goes on from NC_140278.1 coordinate 6,760,595, forward strand.
TACGGTTTGGCCCAGCTCAGTTACGGCTTGCGTTTCCACTGCCGACAGTACCCTTATGGTAGGGCAGGGTTTAAGCCAGATGGCGATAGCTGCAGCAGCTACGTAAGCATCGTGACCTCATAGCAGCCCGACACAGTGTAGCCTGCTAAAAAATACTATGAAAAAGAAGAACGCGACACATTAAACAAGGCACAACAATGTAGGACGTCCAAGAAGGAAGGCAAACATTTTATTCAATAAACAAAGCTTTCACCGTTGTCCAGAAATACCTTGCGGGTACTTTGTTTGTTTGTTATTATCCCCCTGTTGCACGGAAGTGCAGATTCTGTTGACCAATCAATGGACGGTGTGTGTAGCTCAAACTTGTTGGCACACTTTCAGACTGCTTGGTACCCCAACGAAGGAGTACTGAGAGATAAGTGCAGCTAATCACGGCTAACCACTTTTGGCGGTATAAACGCAAACCGTGCCTCACATATTCATACCGAAGCGAACCACACCCGCTGATGTAAACGCGCCATAAGACATTTCAAACAAATTAGAGTAAAATAATAGCTCCTAAATCTTAGCTAGAGTACCTTTAAAAAATTTACTTGTGCACTTTGGTAGAAAAGAATGAATACAAATAAATACAACAGTTGTATTTATTGACCCTACAGCCATCCTGCACTCGTATCTGTGGAAACTTTACATTTGCCGCCGCTTCAATAAGGATTGTGTCCAATGTCTGTCTTGAAGGAACGTAGCCTTCAGTTGCACTCAGCCTCCCGTGGAAGTGGCTTTGGATAACACCCGCTGAGATGGCTTCACGTCAACATGAGGCCTATTTCTCAAGTTAACAGTGAGTAGGCCCACCGTGAAATATAATTCTTTGCCCTCAAACAGGAAAGTAGCTTTCAGCGGCAGGGAGATATTGCTTACCTGTGGTGTGTTTGATGTGGGGTGTATTGACAGTGGGGTGCCTCAGTCCTGGCATGAGGGATACAAAGGTGGGGCAAGACTGAATGTGGCTTGTTGGATATGAAATGAGATGTGAAGGGGGACGCGAGTTGAGGGAGTATCAGTTAGAAGAAGAACACAATCCATGTGTCCTCATGTAATATCGTGGTCACCCTCTGAAGATACAGGAGGGGTACGGGTGGAGGATTGGGTGGGGGAAAAGACAGCAGTATAGGAACCTATAAGGATTGTGTGGTTCAGGTCAGAAAGTAGGCCAGCTTCAGAAGAAGGGAAAAAAAGGAAAAGAAGAAAGGGCACACTTAGAAGAAGAAAGGGCACACACAGTTTATGCTTTTCATGACAAACAGTGTTTGGTACAAACATGCTGGTTTCTATTACTGCAAAGTCAAACATATCCCTGCTTAAGACTCTGGGGGTTAATTCAATGTCACCTCACTCTTAATGTTTTCTAACCACCAGGACCCCCCGCCAGCGGCTCACAATGTAAGAAGAAAGGAAAAATAGGTTTGAAATTCCCAGCTTCATCTGCTTAGCCTTTGAGTGATCAGTGGAAAGGATCGATTCAACCATGACACATCCATCACCTTACCAGAGTGCGTTCCTAGTTCTTTAAACACCTGGCCTTTGTCAAAAGGCATTACATAAAGGCCAAACAAATGCTTGAGGGAACTAAAGTCTCAAATAAAACATTTTGTATAAATATTTACCTCTAATTGTGGCCACAAACGTAGTTCAACTTGTGTCTCTTTGTTATTTATCATAAGGGCAAGAAATCAGCCTATATTTAATCTGTAAATTCTAATAAAATACACGAAATACACTAGTAAAATAAAAAATATTAGGGCTGTCAAACGATTAAAATTTTAAATCTAATTAATCACAATCACATAATCACAAACGATTAATCACAATCCTAAATATGACTGAAAAATTCTAATTTTCTGTGTACTGTTCTCAGAATAGAAAGATAAATTACAAGAAGCGGATATTACATTTGTTTTTTATTTATGACAAATCCAAAAATCTGTCCGTTGGACCAATCAGGTCGCGGTTATGAAAAAATACACTAGTGTGCCGCTACTTGGACTCTGTCCAATGAAATTGTCTTTATGATACCTGCCATGGAAATGTCAAAAAGCTGGCTGACAGCGGAGGATTTAAGAATGGATTTAAGAATTGGGCGATTGCTGTGGTACACGTACAGGGGCAACACTGTCCTTGCGACTACGGGATCCATTTAGCAATAACAACAACAAGCAAGAAGACACAGGAAAAAGTCGGCTTTATAATGCCTGGTGCAAGGAGAGCGCAAGGAGAGTGTTGCCCCTGTACATGTACAGCGATTTGATTGGTGGCAGGCTGCGTCCACAAAGACTACTCCCCCATACGTCAGACAAGCCCTCGCCCACGGACATAATTTGGGGGGGGGACACAGGGGACATGTCCCCTGCACTTTAGGACCAAGCGGAAACGGCCACTCGAGCTAAAGCCAGTTTGCTTTCGTTTAGACCCGCCCACAAGCTCCTCCATTGGCTCTGCATTCCTTGTGTGATTGGCCGTCCCCGCTGTCACTCCATCAGGTTGTAAACAGCACCAGGACGCACAGAAAACACAGTGAACTGAAAGAGTTAGAGTTTTATTAAAAATATTTGTGTCCCCCCCACCTCTGAAATCAAAATTTCGTCCCTGCCCTCGCCAATCCGTCGACTGACGGAGGTAGTGTGAACGAGGCGTCAGCCATGATGTTTACGCGACGAGGAATGAACGCGCCGGGGGTTGAATTGTAGGTAAAACAGGGCGGGAATGCGTTAATGCGTAAAAATTATCGCCGTTAATTACCGAATTTAATCATCTCGCATTAACGCGTTAATTTTGACAGCCCTAAAAAATATAAATGACAAATCTTTGGATTGATGTATCTGCGGTATGAATGTAACAGCTTTGACTGTGTAGTATTCAGGGGCCAGTTTACATTGGCCTGGATCAGCCAGAATGGTCCGTCCTCTGACATTTCTCAGACACAACCGATCCGCTGAAAGAGACCTCAGACCTCAGAGACTGGCAGTTCATTGAGCAGTCTCTGAAGAACCTGGCTCCAACATGCTAATCTTGCCCCTGGGTAAACTTCACGTCACCCATGGCAGACAAAAAACCAACTCCTTGGACCGAGTCACACATCAAAGCATGAAAAACCGCTGGAGCATCGGTTAAAAAACCAAAAGGCCTAACCAGACACTGAGTGGTTCACTGGGAGTGTTGAAGGCCTTTCTTCAATCTGTTCTCCATTCATAAATCAGGACGGTGGCCCTCCAAGGAGAAGATGAAACGCAGATGGCATGAGAAGAAGAGGATTCTTCATCGGGATCCTGTTGACCCTGTAGTTGACGCAGGGCCGTGGGGTCCAATTGTTTTATTAGGCGGTACACAAGGCCGGCTGGAGGTGGGTTTCCAGTCACCGTGGGGGGGGGGGTCAACTCCAGTCAACTCCACTGGGAAGTCAACTCCATTCAATTCAATGAACTTTATTTCTCCATCAGGAACTTCCTTTCCAAGGTTACACCAGAGACAACATACAAGACAACAAACATTATTAGCATATTGACAGCTTGTGACCTGCACAAGTTGCCACTGAATGTCAAACGGTTCAGGTATGAGGCCGGGGATGTGGCAGTTGACTGGTACCGCGTCTGATGATCACTTCTTTGGCACGGTCCAAGTGCACACATGCATCTTTCGAAGGGGGTGATTTATTTTATTTTGTGGCCAATCCTCAGTCAAGGAACCAGCCTGCAGTCTTGGAACCCTTATCCACAAGAGAGACTTCTCTCTCTGGAGTCAACGGAGGACAGCAGGGAAGGGAAGGTGGTTTGAGCGTGAAAATGATGGGAGAGGGTATTGGGCTTCTTAGAAATTGAACAAACTTACCTTGCAGCATTTACAGCATTTTATTTTTGTTGTGCACACACATTTAGTAGAAAACACAAATGAAGAGCACACATTTATGAGCGCCATGAGCAGCATTTTGTTTATGGCCAAGGGAGGCAGATCCTGTGAGTCAGACAGAGAATTGTTTGAAGGAAGCTGCAGTCTGCAGGATGTTAACCCCTAAGGTTAATAAATCAGTCTGTTCTGCATCCAAGCCCTTTAAAGTCAAGACACATTCTGACCTCCTTTTGGGCTGGCAGAGAAGATTGATGGCTAGTAATTAGCACTCACACTATATTACTCACGTTCTGCTTTAATGAACTACTTAAATAATCACATTTTTAGTATTGAACACTACATGCAAATACATTTTGTGAAACAATTCAGTGGGAAACAGTTATTTCAACTGGGAAATAACGACATGTGTAAAGCACAGACTAGACAGCTAAAGAAGCATTCAATGTTTTTTCAGTGTTTTTTGAGATAGCTCCAATAGGTTTAATCAGGCAAAGCTTTGTTCGAGCAGTTTGTAGGTCCCCCGATAACCTATCCAGTGTCCTGGTTAAGGCCTCATATAGCCCAAGCATAAAACGGATGCCTTAATCAAAACCAGTGCAATAGCTGCTACTGTGTGTGATGGCATATGTGTATGTGTTTGTGTATCTGTGTGTCTTTTTCTCCAATTTAAAAAAGATCACCTTTGAGTCCAGAGACAGGTTGTATTTCAGGACCTGGGTGGCTGTCATTATCAAGAGAGAGAGAGAGAGAGAGAGTGTGTGTGTGTGTGTGTGTGTGTGTGTGTGTGTGTGTGTGTGTGTGTGTGTGTGTGTGTGTGTGTGTGTGTGTGCAAGTGTGTGTGTGTGTGTGTGTGTGTGTGTGTGTGTCTGCAAGCTTGCTTGCTTACCATCCCTACACATTCAGATCCATGATCCAAGTGGTGGCTTGAGACTTTAAGTAGGAGGTTTAGAGTTACAGGCTCTCAGCAGCATGCTTGTTTTGAATATTGGTCACAGGCGGCCTTGTGTGCTGCTGAGGGGTGAAAGGTAAAGAGAATTATGCCTCAGTGTGCTTTAATAAGATCTCTGCCATTTCTTCTTCTGTATTATTATTATTTTGATTATTAATGTACATGGTGAAGTGAATATCTTCTTGATTATTGAAGGGTTCATTATCATCGTTGGGTTTTAATGATTATTATTATTAATCAGTTTGGGTTACTTGTTAATTGGACAAGGATCTTAAAACTAATCACGTGTGTGTGTGTGTGTGTGTGTGTGTGTGTGTGTGTGTGTGTGTGTGCTGGCGTGCATGCAGATACATCTCCATTAAAAAGTGGTCTTTGGTGAGCGTTTGTTTCCCTCAAGTCCTGTGTGAGGCCACTCCACCCCATGTTGGTGCTAAACACAAAATATGGAGAGTTGGAGGGTGAGTGCCAAAAGAGATATTTCTCAACGCTGAAGAACTATGAACAATAGACAGATTCCCTAAACTAGACCTGCCATAGCCAAATCCATAACAACAACGGGCTTGTTTTCAGGGTTTGTTTCTTTCTTCTTTGGCATGACAACTTATGATAATATCTTGGGGGAGAAAATCCTTCAAGGTCTACTGTAAGTCACATGTCGATGTTTACATATTGCACGAGGTTAGGCCTTTGCCGAGTGCTTTCAACGTTCCTTCCTTTTTTTCCTTAATTTTTTTCCCGGAACTGTTGATGTTGCCAACGCTGCCATGGCTATTTATATTTTCAGAGTCTTAATGACAATGGTACCGTCCTAATCGACAAAGCTCTAAACTTGCACACAAGCCACACAAAAGTGTCTGTGTGTAGGTTTAGTTTACGAATTCCCAGAAAAGCGGTAGATCCTGAGAAACATTTGGCTGATCTGTTAGTATACTCTGTAGCCTTTGCGGGGGTAAATCTCTTCCAAAACCCTGATCCTCTGTTGGAAGAGAAAATCTTCACGTTTTAGTGCTTCCTGGAACATGAGAGAGCAGACTAAACACATACAGTTGTCGAATCGACCCTTTGCTAATCCTGGTCTCTCAGTAACACATTAGATAGTTAGAAAAATAGATTTTCAGAAATCAGAAGGAATTTTCCATCAGAATTACCATTGCATCACATTTCTGTCAACACAATATTTATATGCATATGGTTTTTCCAGTGCTGCAAATCTTGGTCGTTTTCAGTTGTCATCGATCAGTTGTTCATGCAATATGTCCTCAGGAGACAGAAGGTAAAAAGTCATTTTCTAATCAAACCACAAGTCAGACGAGACTCATCCTTGTGGTCTACTGCTCTTGAATCACTCAACGCTGCCTTAAAAAGTATAGGCTTCTTGTTCGAATATAGCATCTAAATCACTTAAAATAACATAAAGGGATTTGAAAATAATGGCAAATATTTTTGAGGCAAAAGTACAGGAAAAGTGAGATTCTCACACAACTGGTAATATAAGCAGAACTGTGACTCATCAATCATATATGTATATGTAAATCAATCATATCTGTGTCAACTCCACAAGTGTGAACAGCCATAGTTTGATTTTACCATCTGCCATGCTGTTCCAGAATGCCGTTCTAGTCAGCACTGACATCCCTCTGATTTACAATTCCACTGTCCTCCAGTTAATACAAACAAAAAAACTGTTTCATGCAATAAAACTATTATATATATATATATATATAAATGACAAAATAAATACAGAAGTAGCTATTGGTCCCTCACTGAGCCATGCTTCAAAATAATGCACTTCAATACGTTAATCACACAATCTTTATTGTCCCTAACTGTGTAGCTTTCACATGCACAAACACACACAGAGACACATACACACACATAAACACTACACATAGTGCCTTTGACCAGGGCTCACAATGATAGGATGCCAACCAATCAGGTTGGGGTGAGGGTTAGTGTTTGGTCTAATCGGGGCTCACACTGTCCGACTACCTTAAAGCAGAACTTCCTTGTGGAGACGGCACAGAAACTGGGCTGGAAACCAAAACCTGCAAGGTGCGGAGTCACGCCTTGTTTCCTGTTTCATTACGTTGATATTCTACTGAAATAAAGTAATTTGCGCTAGTGGACGAAGCTTTCAGAAGAGGGTTTGTATAAGTGTGTTTCTACACTTACGGTTTACCACTAATGGCCAAGTTCATGTTTGCCAATTACCTGCCAACAGATCCCCGCTTCCAGCCACATGATTGGTTTGAACAAATAAGAAGCAAAAGAGTTTTGAGCTTGTCTGCCGTCAGACTGTACATATGAATCCAAAGTCATATTTGTGAGACTAGCGCTAGGTCTGACAACCTGAGTTCCCTGATTGTTGTTTAGGCTACCCTATAGCAAAAACAAAGTCACACACCCCATGTGATTTATCTTCAAACTATGGCATGGATAAAATAGTTGCATGACAGAAATGAGTTATTGATAAAAGATGACAACTGTAAAGCCAACCTTACGGCCCAGCAATCGTCTCTGGGAACTTTGTAAAGCAATCTGCCTCCTCCAACTATTACTACTTTTTTCAATAAAACACAAAAAACAGCGGTCACTTATGGAGCTGATCCTGAGACAGACCCGCCCTGCCTAGGCCATTGGTGGGTTGTGTATCATGAACATTGACAGCTGACTCAAAGCCAGCTTTTCTGCAAACACCACCACATCACAAATCTGGGAATTACATCGAGCACATGCATGAGGAAAGCCAAGCCAGTTGCGCTGGACTGCTGTTATTCCCAGCAGAGGCAAAGGTTAGCCATTTAAAACCCAGCAGCACAACGGAGGTCTCTCCATTATTATAATTTTAATATGAATTGGAGGACCAACAACACATATTTCTTACATTATAAAATTACAAAACACATGAAATTGAATGAACTCTTTCCAAAAAAAAAATCTTTCCAAATAAGGCTCTGACCTGCACCGTTGGATAACAAAATAACACACACTTTCTTGCCTCTCTCTCACACAAACTCAGTTGTTCTGATAACTATCCTGAGATTGTAAAAATACACTCACATGCACATGTGCCACATGCACGTGCACACACACACACACACAAAAAAATGTATATTACTACACGTCACTTGACACGTCATGTTTTGGGGAATTACTCCTGTTTCATTGTAGTCTGTCACCTACTTACTTACTTGATTTGTGTGTGTGTGTGTGTGTATAAGTGAGTATGTGGGTGTGTGTATGTGTGTGTGTGACGTCATATAGTTTAAAATGGGACTTTGTGTATGACGTGTCTAGGCAAGGGGATACGTCTTAATCCAGCGAAACGTAACGGATACAAACACAAAGATGATTGAGAAAGTCCCTGAAGAATGATACAGGAACAACCGATGGGTTGATATGAAGTCATCCTGAACCTCTCAGCTCATTGAAATTTTCTAGATATTTCTAGTAGCGTTAAATTCAGGCTACACACCCCATCTCAGCTGGAAGCCATTTTTCAGTTTGGGGTGAGGTTAAAGTTTAGATCATGTTATGTGATGAATGCATGTCTTTTTAGATAAAAACTTGAAGATAAGTCTGCTAAAATAAACCAGAAAAAAACAATTTTGCGAACAGCTGTAGAGCTGTAGAACATTGTAGAGCACCTTACAGATTAAATGACAGCGAGTCAAACTGAATATTGAGGTACAGAGAGAGTAAACAACAGTTTGTTGTTTACAGCTTTGTGTTAATGATAACTTTAATATATACTTTATATATATACTTTATATTTAATTTATAGACATATACTTAAGGCACATCCAGAAATGGACCCTAAAAGGTAAGCCTTCTTGTTAATAACATGTTAAGTTAATTGTTATTGAAAAGCCTAGTGCAGGATGAAGTTCAAATTCTCCAGGGATTTCTGCAGATCATTTTTGTCAAAAATGAATGCAACCAGATAATTGCTGGGGCTTTTGGGATTTCAAAAAGTAATGACAAAAGTAATACAGTATCACTTCCACCCTTATTACTCTAATTGAGTTTAATTGGAGGGAATGTGTATGCGGCAATGTGATCTGTCAGCATAATTTCCTAGAACCCTAAGGTTTGTTCACAGAAGTAGCCTCCCTAAGAATCTGCACGCCCCAAATTGTGTCATTAGGTTTACTGACTTCTAAACCCTTCTGCTGCCATTGGTCGAGTCAAACAAGGAACAGCCTAGTGATTTGAATTCCGAGGAGATGCCCCTCCACGGCAGCAATCTTTGGCATGATTACTTCCCCTCAGCTAAAGATGAAAATTGTTTTCATACGCACCACAGTGTTTCGCTGCAAGACTGTCCTCATGTCACTCTTTATATATCGAGTACCCCCCATGGGAGACCTACAGTGTGTGTGTGTGTGTGTGTGTGTGTGTGTGTGTGTGTGTGTGTGTGTGTGTATGTGTGGGTTTGTGTGTATGCATGTATGTTTATGTGTGTATTTTGTGTGTGTGTGTGTGTGTGTGCCTATGAGCGTATGTGCGTGTGTGTGTGTGTATGTTGTATCAGGTCAACAGAAACAGCTGTTCCATCTGGTTCAGCTGGCCTCGACTTGAGACTCTTCCTCTGTTTCAGGGTCAAAAACCTCTTGAGTTTGACTTGAGATTTTTATTACATTATGGTGATGTTGGTTTTCTGCTGAGGCGTGTATCCTCACACTGTAACCTTGACCTTTGGAATTTCAACCAGAATATAAAGTACAAAAAATAGATATGAGATGACCAGAAACCATCCAGCACCAGAAATGACTTTTATCCATCTTGATAAGGCCCGAAGATGATCTGTAAAAACAATACTTTCTTATAAAGTGTGTTTGTCAAACTGCAATACATTTCATGTGTAGAGTGCTCATTTGAAGATTGTGTAGATTCACATTTACATTTAGGGCATTTAGCAGACGCTTTTATCCAAAGTGACTTACAATAAGTACATTTGTTAGAAGGAAGAAAAACAATATATGGCTGTCAGTACAGTGAGGCAGTAGATAGCATAAAGAAGACATTAGATAGAAAGGAGATGTACAAAAGTGAGTCGGTGCATTTTGCCCCATGGAAGGGAGGAAAGAGATACAGCGGTGTAAGAACAGAACAAAACAATGAACAGAGAATAGACAGATGGGAAAAACAACCAAACAATTTCAGACACAGTAAGAGAAAAAGCGAGATCGACCACACAGACTTGGGAATAAAGAGAGACAGACGGACAGACATGGAAACATTGGTCTGAAGAGGGGTTCCTGTGACCGTGAGATTAGTTATGGAGCAGTTCCTTCGGTAATTGTGAGGGGATTTCCCCCCTGAATCTCACTCAGCTGATTACATGAGGGCTTTAAACTTTAAAGGACGTGCATGAGCAGGAGAAATGATCACACTCTTTCACATGTGTGTGCGTGCATGTGGTTGTGTGTGTGTGTGTCTGTGTGTGTCTGTCTGTCTGTATGTTTCTGTGTGTGTTGTTGCGCGTGTGTGTGTGTGTGTGTGTGTGTGTGTGTGTGTGTGTGTGTGTGTGTGTGTGTGTGTGTGTGTACGTGTGTGCCTACTTTAGAGGTTTCTTGACTGTTTATTCAACTAATTTGAATTATTTTCATAAGCACTGAAAATGTGCCCTTGCACCTTCCTTAATATACCTAATAGCAACAAAGACACATTAGTATGCGCATACATCTTCCAATTAGAAGTTCCAGAGGGATCCATCACGTTTTATCCCATTCCCCAGACTTAAACTGTGGATTCATGTGGCTTACACATATGCTTGTTGGCTAACTATATCCTGTTTTTTACATTTCCAGGAAAACAGGATAAGCGTCAAAAGCAGTGATCTCACTAGCTCTACCGAGAGTAATGTCGACAGAGTGCAACTCAAGTCAGGAAGCCCACCAAAAGTAATTAGCCAGTAATAAGCCACACTCATCTCTTGTACATCAAGTCATGGTGACTGTAAAATAAAGCAGACATTTATCAGCGCTTTTAATCTGAAAGGAATTACAACCGATTTACAAACACACCAACGTTCCTCTCAAACCCATTGTACCAGTAAACACAGGTCCATGTGGCCTTGAGTGGCTGGGTTGGGCCTCGTTGCCTTGTCAGTCACGTATCATTATGCACTCATAGCATCATAAGTACAACGAAACAGGAACAACAGAGCTGCTCTGCTTCTGATCTCACAATAACACCTGCTGGAGCAAGTCCTGTGTCATTTCCCTCACTGTTGGAACTGGAGCCATGGACGGGCCCTTTGATGTCCTGTTTTGGTGCTGGTGATGGCTCATAAGGAAATTTGGCACTAGCTAGCTTGGCTAGTACACCAACAAATGTAACCAGTCAAAAGACTGGTAGTCTCTAGTCCCACAGCCAGCTTAGGACAACTCTGTGAGACTGCTACTTCTACTTTACTACAAAAAAAGATATCCATTTGTTTCTATTCCTTAACATTAGTATCATAGTAAATTATTTGATTATCTGCGTGGAGTACCTTCAGCCACATTGTATTTCCACAAAATAGATTCCCTTCAATTGCTGTTAATTATTTTCTTTACTCGCTCTTGCTGTTCTTGCCTAGCAAAAGGGGGTGCGGACATCAACCTCACTGAAGTAAAACCTACTCGTCTGAGGAGCGCAAGCTTAATTTTGAGCCGTGGTTGTCATTGTGTTGTCCTTGTTTTGTCCCGTAGCCTTCCTCCTTAAGTCTTGTACTCCTCTATCACCTCAATCTGTGCTCATTAGGTCATTACACATTCACCTGTGTTTCTTTGTCTATTAAAATTGGACCTGCCTGATGGTTCAATGTCAGATGAACCGAATCTTAGCCAGAGGAATAGCACTGGATCTGATGGGGCCATGCTAGTCCCGGGGTGGACTGAGAGGGGAGTGACAGGTTGTCCTAATGTCATGCTAGGCCTCCCAGTGCTCTTAACTGCTGGAGTGCATAGTCTTAGGTCAGTGGGCAGAGAGGTGGGGCAGTGGGTGTCAAACAGTATTGTCTTGAAGTCCATGTCATGCTTGTACTTGATCTACAGATCAAAGAATCCCAGTTGTGGAGCCCACCACTGTTCCCAGGCTTTTGAGGTATGGGCAGATGTTAACACATTTTTTATGCCCTGGACTGCAGTCTCACGTCCTGGAATGCTCCTGGGAGGGTGGCTCCAGGCTGCTCCTGGGCATCAAATTCAACGTCAAGGATTTCAGAAGACCATCCATAGGTGGATGAGGAAACAATGTCTTCATTCAATACAATACAACACAATACAACTTTATTAATCCCACTAGGGGCATTTTTTTTGAGCAGCTTGTTGTACATACAGTAACATACAAACAACAAATACACATACACAACTACGGAGCATTTTGTAGTCGAATTGCAGAGGGGATGAATGACTCGATTCAGATACAAGAGCAAGGATTGAAGGAGAACAGCATATCTCAAGATGTGTTCAATGCGGTTTTGGAAGATGCTTAGGTCATAACAAAAGGCCAGAAGGTATCATGTTGAATGAAAACAAACAATCCAAAAGGGCAGAACAACAGAGATCTTGTGTTGATTAGCTACTGCAACTGGAACCTGATTGTAGCCACCAGCTGTATCAATGGTTCAAAAACATTTGGCCTCAGACAGCATATCCTTTAACATCTATCCTGGAGAAGGGGTGGGTGTCATTAACGGTTTTAGCTGGTAACTGGCAGTAGTCTTACCAGAACCTTAGGATGCAATGAGAGGACTCGCCCTGCTATTTGATGTTCATTTTCTCTGCCTCATACATTGTCTCATTCGTCTCTTGAAGAATAGCACATTTAAACAGTTTTAGGGCCTGCCCACAAAGAAGATCTAACCGTTATCTCCCCTTTTCTTTATTTGTGGAATAACCGTCTTCAATAGCCGTATAGAATAACCGTCCTCTGCTTCTATCAGCCCTTCACCGTAATGGAAAGGTCTTCACCATAGAACCTGGGACATTTCTGCTCCTTGGAGACAAACACATTGACCCTATCCTCCACTGTACAACCCCATGTCGTGCTGGGTACGAGGACGGAATGGGAGTGGGAGAAATGGAGAGGGACTTGGTCTGGATGCTGAATACTGGAAACGCAGCTTGTTGATTTTCAAAACAGTTGGAGCTAGACTCACTTGTTATTACCTTTGAAGAGGATAATTATCGGCCTGATTCTCATGCAATTTATTCAGTGAAGCTTAAAGTATCTAGTTCATGCTCAGCATCTGACATTGTACTAGAGTTGGGTTTAACTAAGGACATTTAAGGGCAGTGGCCATACAAAGAAAAATAAAACAAAAAAACAACTAGCTGTACTCTGCAGACAATATTCTGGGTTCATTTATTGTTGCCATCTATTTGCCAAGTAATAAGTGAAAAAGTGGTCACATACAAGTAACCTGAACTACACACAGACTGGGATCTTGCAGAGCATGCCAATTTATAATCATTAACCCAATAATTGGGGTCTATAAATTCTCTAAAGTAAGCAATTTCAGCAAAGGACACAGTTGGATCACAAAGGTTTCATGCATTTTTGTAAAAATAAAACATATCTAGTAGAATTTATATCTCAGCTGTACCTGCTTGGTGATGGTTAAAAGGGACGGGACCAAAAGCTTTTCAGCTGTGGTGTCAGAAAGCTCACCTTTGCACCAGCAACCCTGACTCACTCCGAGCCACTGCAAACCTTTGCAATGGGAAAGTGGATCAAAGCAACCTCTGGAGCAGCCAGCTTGTTCAACCCCACTGGCTGCCATAGTTGAAGACCCTGCAGAGGTCAGAGTTCAGTGTATGAACAGAGCAATAAACATCATAATTACAAGTATATTAAAATTATTTAATTCCATGGATAATATAATGAGTTACAATGATGAATTGAGCAATGTTACCCTCTCATACCCTCACTTAACCCTGAGCGGTTGGTTTGTGTGTCGTTTCCTTTGCACACAAAGAGCATCACCTGCATAAAAACACAGAAACAGGGCAGAAATAATTTGATAAACACACCGCTTCTTTTGGCTGCAGAGACTTTACCATGGGGTCCCCCTCTGCCCCAGATGCTGTTATACATGTGAATGTTTGCACAGGGGGGGCCTATTCCTCATTTATCTCATGTCACTGGAATCCCCTACTGGGGCCCTGAGCTGGTTCCTAAGGGCCACCTTTCACAGTATGAACATGGCAAATGTGGCAAATAACTGCATGACGTTTCCTTTGCAAATTACTTCAAAGTTCGAGTTACTTCGAGTTCAACTGCACTGCTGGATCTATACATTTCGAGCGAAAACTTTTGAATTCTCATATCTGTGAATACTTTCAGAATTTTCAGAAAAGCTTTTCCAAGTTATTGTCCAGTTGGCATCAGCTGAGCAAGTCAGTTGATCTTTTAGCTAGCTGTAATGAATAACATAGCCCCTAAACACCCCCACTTCCGATAACCCACATCAAACACACACGCATACGTCATCTTCATCGTCATCACCATCGTCATCATCGTCATCATCATATCATCCATGGGCCAGGCCTTCCACTACTGGCCATTGCCCATGAACAATAAAACAAAACAAGCCTGAATATTAGCAGAGAACTCTCCCCCCTATGGGACTTGTCTCTGCCTTGCTTGAGCTTTTCCCACCACTTTTGAAGTGTGAAATTAGGCCCAGATGCTCTCTAAAGCAGTGCTAAAGAAATGTGTGCGTGTGTGTTTCTGTGTGCCTGTGTATGTATGTGTGTGTGTGCGTGTGTGTGTGTGTGTCTGTGTCTGTGTCTGTGTGTCTGTGTCTGTGTGTCTGTGGATGTGTGTGTGTGTGTGTGTGTGTGTGTGTGTGTGTGTGTGTGTGTCCGTCCATTTGTCCTTATGCATTTGTTTTCACCAAACAAAGCAACGTGATTGATTTTTGTATGTTGGATCAATTACTGGGTTTCATTAAACAACGTTCTAACACAGTCAACATAGAGCAGTAATAGATATCCTGCTGTTGTTACAAAGTGCATTGGCTTTCAGAGGGGCGAATTGCTCAATATTCTGCAAAATAAAATAAAAAATAATAAGAAAAGAAGTATCTCTTTGGTCAAGGCTCATAAAAACCAGGGCAGAGGCAGATTTAGATTATCAGACCTACCCCCTCTGTGCGCAAGTGCACACACACGCACACACACACACACACACACACACACACACACACACACACACACACACACACACACACACACACACACACACAACACACACACTTAGTCTCATCTGGTATTCCACCATTTGTTTCCCTTGATGTAGGCCGAGGAGAGCAGATTGGGTCGCAGATGCACAGAGGAATAGTCTTATTTTCTTTTCCACTGGAAACTCCTCTGAGACGACAAGGGGTAGCATGTAAATAAACTGCAACCTGGTATGTGTGTGTGTTTCCATCTCTGGTAGACAACCATGCTGGCAATGTAGCCAGCACGGTTGTCTTTATGTGTGTGTGTGTGTGTGTGTGTGTGTGTGTGTGTGTGTGTGTGTGTGTGTGTGTGTGTGTGTGTGTGTGCGTGTGTGTGCGCGTGCGCGTGCACGCCCGTGTGTGTGTGTGTGTGTGTGTGTGTGTGTGTGTGTGTGTGTGTGAATGTGTGTGTGTGTGTGTGTGTGTGTGTGTGTGTGTGTGTGTGCCTGTGCGTGTGTGGGTGTGTGTGTATAAGGTCCTCATCAGTCATGTTATCCACTGAAGTCCATCGTGTAATTTAAGTAGCCCTTCCTCCCTCAACGCACACACAGGAGGGGGGGGGGGGATATGTTTCAATACAACACATATATGTTCAGTTAAGTGGTATTTAGGAAACGTATATCCAGCCATTGCCCATTTGATATAGTTCTGTTTGCTGGGGTGATGCAATTGTCGTGAGGTTGGAACATGTATCTGCCAATAATTGTTATTTTAATTTTAGTTTGAAAATTCACACCAAATCACTCAAATCATTTAATCCCGACTTGCTCAGCTGCCATTTATAAATAACAGATACATTGATATCATCCAACTCACCAATGTTATTCTCCTTCGAAAGACAACATAATTAAATGCAGATATGTTTATTTTTGTAGAGCAGATAAAAACAAAGAAAACAATAAAAATCTATTCATGTGTACAATGTTTGGTAAACACCTCAATATCTTCTCTCACACTGCGGGATTGATTGGCACACACACAATTGTATCAGAAACATTTTTATGGATAATTAACGATAATTAATTGTGGTGTGATTGCTTATCGTTAGTTTGGAGCGGGCAGGTTTCTACTATCCTAACAACAGCAGAATAGTGTGAAAACACAGAACCAAGATGGGGTTTGGTGTGAAGCAGTTAATTCACAAA
>NC_140278.1:6781807-6786807 GCF_964030765.1 Micromesistius poutassou
ACATCTGACCCAGTCTTAAAATGTCTTTATTTATCGTTTAACCGTATGTTTTATATAAAGCACATTGAGCTACATTGAGTCACATAATGAAGTGTGCTTTATAGATAGAATGTAATTTAATTGACTGAATATGTTCTAGTTTTTAGTTTTGTGTACACAAGTTAATGAATTTGTTCTTAAACCAAGTTAGCAATGTCCTATACGGGCTGGTACATTGTCGTTGTTGGACTCAGCCGAGCGTTTGAGTGTTCCCAGTGCAGTCACTCTGCCTTGTTTTATACTTGAGGTGCATGAGCAAAACTAAAACAACAGTGTGCAGGGGAACTGCTTTCAAATTATCTAAGACGGATGGCAGCTTTGAGAGGAGAAATGCACTGGATACTCGCACAAACACACAAACAAACGCACACGTCAAGAAATGAAGGCACACACACACACACACACACACACACACACACACACACATTGCATCTGGATGCTATTCACTACCATGGCTATATGCCCCTAATGCCTGTTTTACTCTGTTTTAACTGTATATGAGGTACTTTGTCTACGTGTTGCAATCACAACCTTGAAATCAGACCCAGTCACAGTGATGTATTGATTAAAAAGCGATGCTGGTATCAAGTATCATTGTGGGGCATATCATAAAGCCGAGAGCCTGATCCCAATGGATTGAAGAACAACTGCAGAAGCTCTCAGGGTCAGTGGACGAGAGACATTGCAAGACCCCATTTCAGAGGGATGGAAAGAATACACAGATAGAGAGAGAGAGAGAGAGAGAGAGAGAGAGAGAGAGAGAGTGCATTTACCCTTCCCTTTTTTAAATGCCAGCCCTGCTGTTTATATTTAAGGTAAGCATGGTTGCTTGTAATGATGTGACCGTACACACACACACACACAGACACACACACACACACACACACACATAATGGGCAGACATCTCCCTACCGTAAGCACCTAGGAAACGTCAACAAGTAGGCCTACATAGCTGGTTGCTAAATAGAGGCTAAAGTGGTTGATCACAGAAATACCAAAAGTAATTCACTGAGACGCTGTTTATAGCTGGAGTCTCATCAACCTCCAAACGGGCTTTCTTTGTTGCCGAACAGACCACAGAGTCTTGCCAATATCAAAAATTTGTTAGAAATGTTATTTCTAGTGCGTCTTGTGCAACATTTAACTCACTGAAAACAATCACGGGAAATAATGAGTGCATAAACACAGACTAGTCTTCAGGACTGTGCACACCATGACTAATAACGACATTAGTATCACAAGCTCAATCGAGAAGAGCCAATGGGAATGCTGCTTTACTGTGGCCTCGTCCTCCTCCAATCATCTGGATTTGGTCCACTGTTGTTTTTTCGCTGAACTCGAGTAAAGATTACTTTGGATTTATCGGTAACAGCAGAGTTCTTGATTGAAATATGATGGAGTCTGAATGAGGCAGAGCATCGGTCTGGGTGAATAACAATGGCGTAGTACGAATCAAACACAAAATAATATCTAAATCATTTGATATCACATTCAGCATGAATGTCAGCATGAAGGCAATCAAATGCATGTTCTCATCATTTGATCCTAAGCAGGTCTATTGAGATATCTTTTGTGCATACGTAGTGTTCTTATTGATGGTCTTACATTTAACTTTATCTGCATTCTACAGAGTTTAATTCAAGTTGACCGCTTTATCTGACTCAAATCACAAGATTTGGAGAGGGACTAGAACTGCTATGGAAAATGATCGATGCAGCCTCTGGCTTCATCCTAAAAAGGATAAATTGTCAGCTTAAATTTACAAGCTTAAACATTTTTTTGTTTTGTACAACAGCAGTCTAAGATTGAAGATTGGGGCCGGCCTATAGTGATTGTGGGGTGTTTTCGAAAAGTAGACTGACTTTTTTTTCTGACTCAAACACTAACAACCCTTAACCCAAACCCCCAAAAAATGTAAAGTCTATGGTCTGGCTTGATTACCTCAGAAATAAGTCTTACCTCAAAGCTATGTAAACTGGCTAAAAAAGGTAGCGTTTTCCTCCTCTCTGTTGTGTCATTGTTTTTCCGGAGTCTAAGAAGACCATGAACCTTCAGTTAGTCGAGTTGAAAGAAGCATAGCTGACACTTAAACAACCCCACTCCACCCTGCTGCTCCCGCCCTAACGCTTTCTTTACCTCCAACCTTTCTTTAAGTCTCTCTCTCTCTCTCTCTTCCACCCCCCCCCTCTCTCTCTCTCTCTCTCTCGCTCTCTCTCACTCTCTCTCGCTCTCTCTCTCTCTTCTTATCAGCAGTGTTTTTTGCTATTTTTTCTCACCTTGCGCAGTATACCGTCTGATCGCGTTGGCCGACATTCTGCAATAACAAACACTAACGTCACCATGGTAACGTCACTGGGAGCCCCCAGAAAGCGTGACGGTCCATCACGTCTAGAGGGGCGGACCCTCATGACCCTGGGTTCGGGGGGATTGCTCAATTTGCAACGTTTAACGTTATTTGCTCGTTGTCATGGATTGTTTTTTTTTTTTACAGCTTTCTAAGAAGGGAATGAGCTGGAAAATTCAAGTTAAAAACAACAAAGCAGCACTTTTTTCATAAGTCACACAACTTAACCCAACTCAACTAAAGCCAAAGTATTTTGGCTTTATTTCCTTTGACTTCTACTTCCCTTCTACCCAGCACCTTAAAATTGACAGACTTTATTTCCTATGGTCAATTCTTATCAGTGCTGAGGGATCATACAACTAAATAATAATGTTTTGTATGTTTCATTGTCAGGTCAAAAAGTGCTTTGGCAATGCATTCAAAACAAAAGAACTATAAAACAGACAGAAGGGAAAACTATATGGTTAAAGGATCTCTGAATAAAAATGCCTGAAGGCACTGAAGTCTGGGGAGCTCCAGAGTATTGGTCAATGCCTTTGTATCCAATGACCTGTCACTTATTCAGCTGACTATAAGAGGTTATGGGTGTACATATGTTTCCTATATTTTTAAGTTTTTTACTGTAACCCTGTTGCAGGTTGTTTTATGCTGCTCTTGGCCACGTCTTTACTGGTTTCAAATCTCAATGAGACTGGTGAAATAAAGGTTAAAAATACATAAATATATATATATATAGATATATCTATATATCTATATATATAGATTATATCATGCCAAGCTGTGTTTTTAGCGACACTCCCATGTGACGTGACTAGCTGGCAGCTGACCCGGGCTGGTGTCTTGGTAACAGCATCTGTCCAACATATAATGGGTGTGGCCGTGGGAATATTTAGCTCCCATCGGTGTCAGATCTTTACGTGGATGCCCCTTTTATGACATCATGTCCGTCTGGCCCGTCTGTTCGCGCATGTGTATGTGTGTGTGTGTTTGTGCACGTGCATGTGCGTGTGCATGTGTGTGTCGGCGGGTGTGTGTGTGTGTGTGTGTGTGTGTGTGTGTGTGTGTGTTAAAGAGTGTGGAATTGTAGATGTTAAATTTGGTTTACGTAGAAAACAGTTCCAGTAAGCAGAATAAGTAAAACACTATATTGTTGATGCTCTAAAAACCCATCGTGTTGCTACCATACAACGCAAATCACCTCATCCACCCCACCATGACAATTCTTTAACATGCCCTGTGTCGCAACTCCCTTCGGGTTTACACTTTTTACTGGCTGGACTAAACCAATTTTCCGAGAGGCACGTACGAGCGTTTCAAGTTTCACTTCCCTGAGTGCACCCCTGCGTTCTGCTCATTAGTTCCACCTGGTGACGTAGGCGCGGTGGACGCAGATCTCCCTTTTATCGAGTGGGAGGCCGGGCCGGACCCCGCGACGTGATGAGCTAGGTGGCCCGTTAAGTGAATTTCAACCCCTACTCGAGGAGTATGTTAGAAGCATGTAAAGAAAACATTAGCTCACCGCCCTGTCGACTGCACCCCAAACACTCACTCTCCCCCCCCCGGCCCCCTCCCTCGGTGACGTTGGGGAGCCAGGTTACCCGGCGGCACTCACACACACACACACACACACACTCACGCAAGCATGTCTACTACAGCGCTACACTGCGCACACTACACCACTACGCACACTGCACATACTACACCGCTACACACACTACACACACTACACACACTACACACACTACGACGCTACACACACAACACACACTAGACACACTACACCGCTACACACACTACACACACTACACCGCTACACACACACTACACTGCTACACACACTACGCACACACTACACACACTACACCGCTACACACACTACACACACTGCACACACTACACACACTACACACACTACCCCGAGTACACATGTCATTGTGGGCTGATCTCGGCGTGGGAGTGTTGTTCACACATGGTAACGCACGTTAACGCAATTGAACACACATTAACACACACTCTACATTGAAAGGGCACAAGGGCCAAACATGTGGGGAGGAATCCTTGTTGCACGGCGGTGGGAATAAACACGATTATACACTTTAAAATTATGCTGACGATGCATTATTTTTTGCCTTTCTACTTACTTGTATTTGTAGTATTTGAAGGACCAAAAAAAAGCACCACTTAAATAACCTGACACTAATTCTTCATCGCAGAGACACCTCTTCCTCCTACACACAACAGTGACCGAAAGGGACCAAAGTGAAAGTCTGTAGCAACGCTTTGAGATAGTCAAGTCTGAGACTTTACTCTGTGAGCGACGTGCTGGGCTGAGCGATGATGTCACGTGAAAGACACAGATTTCAACACAGGACTGTCGTTCCCCCCCTGGCTGGCTCGGCCTCTACAACTTGACTCACAGAACAGCAGTGACAAAAACGCTTATTCTGGGGACATCCACGGCCAAGCCACTAGCCCAGTGGACTTTTAACTTCAAACAAGGATTAGTGTTGGTGTAAACGCCTTGCGGATGCAGGGTGAATCCTATTGGGAGTGCCTTTGAGCAAGGTGTGGACCAGCAGATACTCTTATGTAGCGCCACAGTGACACACTGATAAGA
>NC_140278.1:6791807-6799307 GCF_964030765.1 Micromesistius poutassou
GTGTGTGTGTGTGTGTGTGTGTGTGTGTGCGTGTGTCTGTGTGTCTGTGTGCACGTTTGTCTGTCGCGATAACAGTCCTGGGAAAACCAGTTTACACTGGCATTGCAATTATTCATGTTGACTTCAAACCAGAAGTGATACAGACCTGTGTATGTATCATCAGTGTAATGTTCATTGTACGAGGTAAAAGGAAATAATGTGCTGCATGGTATGACATTCTAGCACATTAATTATGTGTGTTATTTACCAACACACACACACTCTAGATTTCTAAACATATTATGGTATTTTGCCCAATATTTCCAAGTCTAACACTGCTTCCATGTTAAACGGTTTTAAATGTTACATATTTGGATACAATACCGTTTTTATACAAAGTCCAATCAGACATAGATAGTAATTCAATCTTGCATAACCTTAATTGCTGCATAGTTTATTCTGCTAACGTTATATTTCTGCCTGCTCAGCACCCATTATCAACCAACCGTCCCAGTACGGAGGGATCCCACTTCTGTGTTCCGTCTCAAGGTTTCCTCTCATGGACTTAGGGAGTTATCCCTTGCCCAGTGGAGGGCTAAGGGTTAGGGGTTGTCGTACAATATGTGCCTGTGGAGCCCTTGGGAACGGTAAATGACTAGACTTGCACTAGTCATTTGTTTTCATTTCATTTGTACAGCTTCTCATACAGATACTAAACCTTAAACTCAAGGCAACTATGAACAAAGACTTAGTGAGCAAGGGTAACTCCTGTTTCTTCTTAAGGTCTAAATAACACCGGTAGGTTTGGATCCTTTAACACAATGCATTCAACACTCAGTTATCTCTCTCGCTCTAGCTTTCGTTCTTTCTTTCTTCTTCCTCCCCTTTGGGAGTGGGAGTAATTAATATGGAGGTCATTCATTTCTATTGTTTTTTTCTGCGTATCTTCTAGTGACCCATCCCTCGCTCCCTGGTGACCACTTCTTCCATCACCTACAG
Source organism: Micromesistius poutassou (assembly GCF_964030765.1). Taxonomy (NCBI): domain Eukaryota; kingdom Metazoa; phylum Chordata; class Actinopteri; order Gadiformes; family Gadidae; genus Micromesistius; species Micromesistius poutassou. The sequence continues at coordinate 6,792,786 of NC_140278.1, forward strand.
AGAAAGACCCCCAAATGGGACTGACTTCATTTATGATGTGTGTGTGCGTGTGCGTGTGTGTGTGTGTGTGTGTGTGTGTGTGCGTGTGTGTGTGTGTGTGTGTGTGTGTGTGTGTGTGTGTGTGTGCGTGGGTGTGTGCATGCTTGTGTGCGTGAATACATGCATGTGTGTATGAAATGTGTGTGTGTGTGTGTGTGTGTGTGTGTGTGTGTGTGTGTGTGTGTGTGTGTGTGTGTGTGTGCTTGTGTGCATGCGTGTGTGCGTGAATACGTGCATGTGTGTATGGAATGTGCATGTGTGTGTGTGTCTGTGTGTGTGTGTGTGTGTGTGTGTGGGCTCACAGGAATCAGGATTCCATCCAATGTCCAGTTTGATGTTGAGCAGTGCTTGGTCTGTGAGGACAGGTTGTGCTCTATATCAACAGGTTTCATCCAGTAGCCCTGGATGGGCTTGTGTGCATGGATGAGTTCGGGAGGACGGGGGCTGGACTGCTCCGGCCCGTTGCTGCGATACCTTGAACAGACTCTGGGGGGAGGGTTTTGATACGGTCTTGATACTGTTCTTACTATGGAGTAAGCCAAGATTGTTGTAGTACACTTGTAGTATTTGTATAAACAATGTATTTACATGTCCTATAGCCCACACTGTTATCTTTTACAATCATAAGTTGTTGTATTTAATTGATGAACATTATTACTTACTCCTTGATTGGCTAATTGAGAACAATGCCCATTTTCATGGGTATATACCCCCTCCCACCCTTTGTTCATGTTAACACCGGACGAAGACCTACTACAGTCGAAACGTTGTGAAAATCGAATAAAATCACTGGGAGCAGCAGTGACGGGTAAGAGTGTGCGGGTATACTTTTTCTTATTATATCACAACATAGCCGCCATATTGGGGACCCTGCTTACAGGTATTTGCTTACAGATAATGCAGCGTCTATGTATATACAGTATGTCCAGCTTGGAATGCTAAGGAGATTTCTAACATCAATGGAAGACTGTCATGCCGAGATAGATTCCCTACATGCTGCTTTTGGTTGATTCACCAGGGATGACTGCAAAAACACATTCAACAGATTGTTATTTTTTGGGATCATATTGCAAGTCATGTGGACAAAATAAAGAATGCATGTAGAGAAACATAAGTCAGTTATGTAGCTGGTGTAGGCGTGTATGTGCATGTAATATATTGCCATTAAAAGATACGTTTGAAAAAATATCCTGCTCTCACATTCTCAAAACATTGCGTTTAGAAGAATAGCCATTACCCATTTGGATGTAGCCTACAATGGATTCAGCCTCAAAGTCAAGTGGAGTTGGCGTTGACTTTAAGTGAAACAGATGTGCAAAACCAAAAAGTTAAACTCTATGACCACTTAAAAGAGAGACTTTTTAATGCGAGAGATTCCCCGGTTTTAAGTGTATAAAATGTGAGAATGTGACCCACTCCGTTTGAGCTTTTTCATGCTATATTTCCTTACACATTGCATTTGGCAACACACATGTGATAAATTACTCTGCTTTATATATTTAAAGGTTGAGCGAAACACAGAGATCACTGAGTGCACCGATAACATAACATTTGGGTATTAAAACCTTACTTCTTTACACTTGGCCATAAAACCTGTAATAGCAAACTACGGTATTGAAATTAAATTTTCCTTGTTATGTGATTACACTAGCCATTTGCAGATTCATAAAAATAAAAAATAAAAATAAAAATTGATTGTAATTAAGCTTTTCACAGTCTGTTGAATTAACCTATTGTGTCAAGATGTTTTAAAGTTAACTAAATTACAGATCCTTTCCTGGCACTGGCAAATAGCCTGTAAAAACATTACACTTTTACATGACATGTTTCATTATGGTTTAGGTTGGATCAAAAGTAGAGACCAACCAGACTTTATTATATATTATAATATTACAATTAACCATTATAAATACAGATTGTAAGGGCAGGGCAGGTGAATGGGGAGCTATTTTTAACAAGATTTTCCATGATGGATGGAAACCTTTGTTTAGGACTGAGATTACGAGAGCGTTTTAGAACCAGGTTTCCTGGTGAGTCACAGTAAGACGTCAGATAAGCAAGACAAAGCTTCCTCAGACAGCTCAGATGGTGGAAAGGAGCAATACTGACAGTTTACTCACCGGCCAGAATATGTGCATTTAAGAAAACGTCTTTTAACCATTTTGCAACTATCGAATATAAAGAGAAACCAAGCCCTTAAGTCTAACGTCCGGTAGGAAAAACTTTGGCAAGTTTGGCAAAACATTAATTACGATTTGTTTAAAAGATCCAGCAAATTAGCTGCCACGCACACACACACACACACACACACACACACACACACACACACACACACACACACACACACAGCCCACCTCAGACAATGATGATTATCCGATGATGTTTTCCGAGACAAAACCTGCTGCTATAAATGGATGATGTATTGGTAACCACCAAACATGTGGTTGCAGTTCCACCATCACATTTCAAACCTCAACATGTCCAGCTCCTGGACATGTTGAGGTTCCAAATGTCCGGTGGATATGTGGTGTGATCCTTCCTCACCATCATGTCCGACAGTGTTTGGTTAACCACACCTGCTGCAGTGCAATACATGGTAATTGTCAGACGGTATTATTGTAAAGTCATGCTGAAGACACGTTTTTCATGCTTAGTAAAACTTTGTGTGTGGGGGAACTGACCACCAAATGTGGTGTGTCACACTTTCTGGAAGACGTGCTGAGGTCAAGAGCCATGACCACAGTACAATATAAAAGATAATGTTCCTTGTAAGGTGAAATATCTGAGCAGGAATTGTTCCTAAAATCTTTAGCAGGAACTGACCACCAAATGTACGTCACAAGAAGTTTCCAGATAAGAGGTCTGGTCTAGAGGTACGAGGTGTCTGACGTAACCGTGCAACTATCTGAGACATAACCCAGACCCTCTGACCTCTGATATTAACACTTCCTGTCTGTCCCTAAGAAGTGAAGTGATGAGCTGTATTAAAATGTCCTAGTTTACATGTTCCAATCTCTCTCTCTCTCTCTCTCTCTCTCTCTCTCTCTCTCTCTCTCTCTCTCTCTCTCTCTCTCTCTCGTTTCTCTTACTCTTCCTTACTTTCTCTCTCCCACTCTCTTTAAATGCATGTGTGTGAGTGTTTTACGTTGAAAACTGTTCCAGCTTCTGCGTGATTCATGTTTAAATAGATGGTATGTGTGTGTCTGTCTGTCTGTCTGTCTGTCTGTCTGTCTGTCTGTCTGTCTGTCTGTCTGTCTGTCTGTCTGTCTGTCTGTCTGTCTGTCTGTGTGTGTGTGTGTGTGTGTGTGTGTGTGTGTGTGTGTGTGTGTGTGTGTGTGTGTGTGTGTGTGTTCTGATTAACAACATCCGCTCTCACGTTTCCACCCAGAGAGTTACGGTAAAAACCATTCAGTAGAAGACTATAAACCTGACACCGCTGATTCAGAAGCAGTTGGTTGAAGTGTGGGTCAAGGAATGTCAGACAGTCCTCGGGGAAGCACATACCTCGGCAAATTGTGGCGATGATGACTGATTCATTCATGAAGCTACATACTGTAAAATATTACTTTTATTACCATTTAGGATCTTCACCACCAATGTCCTAGAGGGGTACTGGTGGAAAAAAGATCTGTACCGGTAACAGAAGTCGTATAACTAGATTCAACCCCCAACCGTGCGAGCATTGCCCCTCATCGTTTTGTATAATCTTTATTAAGATCACATCAGAGACGTTGCTTGATTCCTATCACGATAGATTAGCGACATTAGCTAGAGAAAAAACGAATTGCGGACGCTGTAGCAGATGAAACATACACCCATATTTAGCTACTTACGACTCCTTTGAATGCTTTTAACGGCCGCGTTTGAAAGTGTCAAGGAAGTGGCCAGGGTGTTTGAGAGCCAACACCGATTCACGGCGCTCTGAGCTTCATCCAGTTGTCAATAGCAACACATATTAAAATATTTATTTATTTTAAATATTATCTGAAGAATAGTGATATTTTTAAAAATGCCTCGCTGTTAATCTCTCTTGGCCAGTGTGTGTGCGGTTCAGTTCTTGTGTGACACATTTGGACACGGCCAATTTTGTCCTTTTTTCTTTGTGTATAAAGCAACCATCTCCATGGTGTTTTAAGGGAACAGCACCATAGAGACCACACAAACACACACACATACACACACACACACACACATACACACACAAGTACGCACACACACCATACACACACACACACACACACACACACACACACACACACACGCACCATACACACACACAGGGTCGATTTTGCAACAGTTAATCCCTTTATTGAATTACCAGGGAGGAGTAGGGAAAAGAGAAAGCGTAAAAAAAAAAAAGTTGTTCTGCTCTTGTAAACATCGATTGGGACGAGGCTTCTCTCTTCTGCCGAGCGGAGGTCTGCCCGTGCAGTGGGGGGAGGTAACTCATCCGCACAGACCATGGGACGGCTCTAAGCTGGGCTGTCATTGTTCGTTTAACCTCCACACTCTCTCTCTCCCCGGGCTGTCAGTTGTCTCCCCTTTCTCATAGAATCCAAAAAAAGATATCACTCGAATTTTGTAGCTTAGCGAACGCTTTATTGACCCACAACGACGGTACATTTTTGTGACAGTGTTTCTTTCGCAGTTCTTTTTTTTTGTTTTTTGTTGTCTTTTTGAGTTTAGGTTTGGGACCCCCCTGTGGGATGTGAGTGGTGGCTAATGCTAGCACACTGATGCTCCACCCATGCGGTGAGCCAGCTGACTTCACTCGTTCTGTGTACATCTGGGGCTGCACTAACTAGCAATTCCAGAGGGTTGACTCACAGGACTTGGAGAAGCCCCTACGTGTTGAAGACTGAGGGTCCTTCACCTCGTTGGAGAGACAGGATAGATTACACACAGCAGAACACACTCCACAGCAGAGTCTCGTTTAAGGGCCACTCATTGGTCAAATAAATATAAAGTAGCTTGAGTTAATAGCCTGCCATTAAAGAGTCGATGGTTATGATTTGCAGAGACTATGTACCGTGTAAAACCTTCACTTTGTCACTTTTCTATTGCAAGTATTTACTCCTAAAATATATATATATATATATATTATTCTGAACTAGAACGTTTCCCAAGAATAAAACGCAGCCATCCAGTCTCAAAAAGGTCCTCTTCTGAAAAGGCACCAGGGTTCTACATGAGAAAGTTTTGCTCCATCCAAAGTTGTGAAACAAAATCCCACAACATTTCTGAGAATTTGAGTCTGGGAACTTTTTAGAAATTGAAATCTGAAAAATGTTCTGTTATATACCTAGAATGAATGTGCTCTTCTATGTATTTTAAAGCGCTGTGCATTTTATCTTGGTTGGTTTTTGTGTTATTGTTTTTCTTTTATCCTGATATTATGCTATTATAATAGATTGTTGTTTAAAACATATTTTAAAGCACTTTAATATGTGTGTCATCTCTCTTTCCCCTCTTTGTGGTTTTGTTTTATATTGCTATTATTAAGAGAGAGGCAGCGGGACTGGCTGTGATAGGCCAAAACAATTGGTTCCTAAAAGAGTGGACACTTCTGATTGGCTGGGAGAATTGAAATACATTTATTTAAATAGCTTACCATGAGAGTGGCTTTACGATTAATCATTCACTATTATGTCTATTATAGGTATATTCAGATCAGGCATCCAACAATACTTCTACGGGATTTATGTTTAACGTTGATATTAAAATAAACAGGTGAGCTGTAATAAAATATACACTGAAAAACTGAGCTAACTTCCAACAAAACGTGTGCGCTGTTTATTTTTTATTATGTTCAGCAAAATACTAAGGTCTTGATCCAATCAACTGTAGGCCGAACAGTAATCTATACAGTAGATGTCTGAACACAACATGGACGGAGTCAAACCGAGAGCCAAGTCAGTGAAAATAATAGCTTGTTAAGCGGAGGACTTTAGTTGTTCAGCTGCCATTAGGGCCGCACGCGCATCCGATCACTACCACAGTAAAGACTCCCACTGGCATTGTTTTAATCGCTGTTGCATGTAAATGCTGTTATGGGTATTGTGCAAACATATAATGTGTTGTTTTGGACTGTGTTGTTATGCATGGAGGCCCAATAATCTTCTTGTTAATTAGCTTTACATGGGAGGGAGGCATTGGTAGACGCCAGGAATTGTACAACACAGAAAACAACAATTCACAAAAGGTTAACCCACCAGAAACACTTAATTTATAAATAACCACACATGGGTTCTGTGATATAATAGGATAACTGATGTTAAATGATATGGATGATATTCCACAGATGTAATAGACCCATGGGCTGATTGACTCGCTGCTCTTGACCGCTGACTGGCTGCTCTTGACCGCTGACTCAAATAGAAGTCTTTTGTACTTAGTACTAGGAGTAGTACTCCTTATGTGGGCCTATGTTATCTTTAGCCTGTACTTGTCTGACCCCAATGATCTGGAAGTGTTCCCCCAAGA
>NC_140278.1:6801807-7021807 GCF_964030765.1 Micromesistius poutassou
TTTGCTAATACTTGCATTTTATTTTTTGTGTTCTACATCTTGAGTTGCACACTGGACAGAACAATGACAACAATGAATTGTTCAATAGAGCTTGTGCATTGCCTCCATTTTGGAAGCATAAGAGCATAGGAATGTTAGTTATTGTGTTGGTAGTAATGGTCATGGTTTAGTGATAAATCAGTATGTCAGTATGGAGAGAGAAGGCTGTAGTTTGAATTGGCTATAGTGTTTCTCATGCGAGACTTGACAAAACAACATTTTCATTAGCCTATGGTTACCGTACAACAAAAAATCACATGATAAATTGCGAAGCACAAGCCCTATTGTTCACTTGTCCAATTAAGGTGCACACACACCTGCTGGTAGTTCTCAACTCTTGCAGCGACTCGTTGGATCGATTGAGTGATTTAATTTTCTTCTCTGATTTCACAGGAAAAGCAAGATCATCAGGAAAGCAAGATCATCAAGATAATTTCTGACTCTAGTACTTAATTATTATACTTCATACTTAAATATTATAAAATGGTTACTTTTGCTGAAATCCCACAGAAATGGTTATATTTCTCCCATTAGAATATACAGTAATTCACCTTTAGTGAACTCACACATTAGTCATTTGTTTCGTGAAGGCAGTAGGCAGGGAGACTAGGGAGAGAAACCTAATATAGATATGGAGCTGGGCAGAGAGACCAACTCAGGGAGGGGGGGGGGGGAGAGAGAGAGAGAGAGACCAAACTTGGTATAGGGAACCCACTCTGCTTCATTTGATCTCCATTTGGCTTCAATTAGCGACAACCCCCCCTAGTTTGAGCTTCCTTTCTACCTCTCTCTCCTTTGACTCCCTCCTGCTCCCACCGTCCTGTTCCCCACATCCTACACCACACAGCAACTCTGACAGTTACCTCCCGGAGCCTACTGACTCAAGGAATGGGACAGAGGGGCAGAGAGAGAGAGAGAGCGTGTGAAAGAGAGCGAGAGGAGCAGAAAGAGACAGAGAGAGGCAGAGACAGAGTCAGAGAAAGAGAGAGTGACAGAGAGAGAAAGAGATAGAGGGAGAGAGATAGAGGGAGAGAGAGGGAGAGAGAGAGAGAGAGAGAGAGAGGGGGGGGGGGCAGAGAGAGAGAGGGGGACAGAGAGAGAGAAAAAAAAAGAGTCAGAGTCAGAGAGAGTGAGAGAGAGAGAGAGAGAGAGAGAGAGAGAGAGAGAGAGAGAGAGAAAGAGAGAGAGAGAGACGGAGAGGGAGAGAGAGGGAGAGGGAGAGAGAGAGGGAGAGAGAGAGAGAAAGAGAGCGAGAGAGAGAGAGAGAGGGAGAGGGAGAGGGTGGGTTGGGGTGCATGGATGGATCTGCTTCCGTTTGTGTGTACGTATGTGTATACCTTGCCCCCTGCTGCTATGCCCGTAATGGATCACCACCACATAGGCAGATATACCTCCCCCACTTTGCCCTAACACACACACACACACACACACACACACACACACACACACACACACACACACGAACAAAGCACTCTCAGTGTGTCAGACTGTTGGGCTTGTGGAGACACAGGGAGTATAAATGGTTACACATTGAGAATAATAGCCATTTATGAGGGTTCTACATGAAAGAAGAGGATTATGGTCATGTTTTTGCAAATGGAAAAAACAAAACAAGGGACTTCAATTTAGTTTAAGCGACATGCCAATTTTTGTGTGGCACGATAAAATCGGGAATTTCAGAGATTAGTATACGGTTCATAGAGCTTTTCTGGATATCACAAACAAAAGAGTGCTTAAGTGTGGAAAATAAACAGGGATAACTGGATCGCATGTCCCGTCTATTGAAAGTAACATTTCTCGGAGAGTATGTAGAAGGTTGTATCATTAGAATGCATCTCTATAATTCCAGTGTTAGTTTGTAGATTTACTCTATGCTCGCAACTGTGGCTTTTGTTGGGCAAAATCTCACGACGAAATGTGCCATCAAGAGTGCTTTGAACCGGTTCAAATGTTTTACCTTTGGTTAAATGGTATAACGGAACAATCCTTGTCTCGTTTACAAAATCAGACCACAAAGCATGTCCAGACTGTGTCTTAAAGTCTCATACAACAGAAATACATGTCACCCTGACGGCAGGGTTGAATGGAATGTGTCATCTTGTGGTTCACGTGTGTTGACTGGTGAGAGAGACCTTGAGGCCGAGAGAGAGAAAGAGAGAGAGAGAGAGTGAGAGAGAGAGAGAGAGAGAGGGAGAGAGAGAGAGAGAGAGAGAGAGAGAGACAGAGAGACAGAGAGCGAGAGAGAGGCGATATTGAGAGGGTAGTCGCTAGATCTCTTATCAGAATTGAGCGGATGTAAACCTTACTCACGCGTTTTGTGCATGTGTGTGTGTGTGTGTGTGTGTGTGTGTGTGTGTGTGTGCACGTTGAGTCTGTTATTTTAACCACAGTGACCCGACATAAAGGATGACATCACTTTTCATACAAACACACACACCCATGCACGCAGGCACATACGCACAGACACACCCACACACACACACACACACACACACACACACACATGCACGATTGCACGTGCGCCCACACACACACGTATGCACGCAGCCATGCACACGTACACACACATACTGACACAGTAATTCATAATTCTGGTAACATTGTCCGGACTGCCTCAGGACATTGAGGTCACTATCAGCCTTTGACCTTGTTTTGAAATAAAACCACATTTTTATAATAAACGTTTCAATGAAGTGTTCAATAAAGGTGCACACACAGGTGCTCCAGCCCTCTCCATTAGCCATACCTAGTGGAGGACTGGGGTAATGCAGCAGCGACCCTAGGAGCCATTGACCAAAGTGTTGTAATCCTTCTTTGTAATCTTATCCAAAGTATATTTGCTTCCATGTGTTGTCTGTGTATTGTACCAATTGTGAAAGATATATAATACATTACAGTGCCAAACACAACATCAATTTGCCAAGATCCCAGAGATTAAGATGTCTGGCTCTTGTAGAGGGATTTAGTAGAGTTAATGCACCACTGAGAAAATACAATCGAATGAATCAGCTGCCATTTCTTTCCAGCACACATTGCTAGAACACCTTCTCGATTCATCTGATGAGTGCTGGATCTTTGACTGATTTTACTTCCTCCTCCATCATTAAGATAATTTCTGAATCTAGCATTTAATTAGTGTTACCTAAATCATCCAATTGATTTCATTTTCCAGATGATGATTTCCTGATTTTATTGAAATCCCACAGACATTTTTTTATTTGAATAAACAGTATATGACCTTTTGTGAACTCACATATTATTCAGGGAACGAGGGAGAGTAAGGGAGAGAGAGAAAGAGAGAGAGAGAGAGAGAGAGAGAGAGAGAGAGAGAGAGAGAGAGAGAGACCCAAAAATCCACACGCTTCGTTTGCTCTCCATTTGGCTAGAGAAAATATTCCTGGAAAAAGAGATAATCCACAAAAAAATTATTGGGCTACTATGTGCGTAACATTTGTGCACGTAAACATGAGATGGTTGCTTTGATGACTTATTTACATGCATTTCATGTAAACAGAGGAACCAAATAGCTAAAGCCATTTTTATTACTTCAATAAGTAAAATTGTTTGTGTTTTTGCTGTGCATCCCGTGTTTGGTTCACTCCAGTTAAATAGTCTGTGTATGCATTCAGTGGACATCATCAAACACTGACTGCAAATTCCATCTGCATCATAGAGATCCCAATGAAAGAGCAGAGTGTGAGTGTTGTGGATGGAAATCCATGCAAATCACATAATTGTTCATTTTAGGATTAACCATGGGGCCCATCACTGGCAGAGCACATGATACATTCTTAAGACAACATAATCCTTCAATGATGCGCCCTTAGGCACTGCTGCAATCGAGCACTGCTGCAATCGATAGAATGCATTCGGAGGGAAACCACACTCAAATACCCCAATGCAGATACCTATTGTGTGTAGTTACAGACATCTTCACTCACAGTCAATGTGTGTCTGTGCATGTGGCACGGTGCGCATGTGTGTGCGTGTGCGTGCGTGCGTGCGTGTGTGTGTGTGTGTGTGTGTGTGTGTGTGTGTATGTGTGTGTGTGTGTGTGTGTGCGTGCATGTGCGTGTGCGTGTGCGTGTGTGCGTATGTGATCAAGCATTTATACCTGAGCTTATGCCTGCATTTTGTGTTTCCAGGGATGGATGGGGACACTGTGTGTGGAGGTTCAGCTGCAGAGGTAGGCCGGCCACGTCTAGCTGGTCCACACTAACCGAGAAGAAGCAGTTGCCTTTCCACTGGCCCATTGAGCTGTTGAGGGCCTTTTTGCGGTATAGTGAGTGAAGAAACCTACTGTACCGCCTCTCAGAGAGACACTATGCGTGGGGGGGTCCACAGCGTACGTGTCTGCGGTCGGAGCCCGCCCACAGAACCGGTTCCGCCTCCCTCCCGCCCCTACGCAGCCAGCGGCGCTCGTTAGGAAACACTAAAGTCAGCACGACATTGACGAGCTCGCCAAATTCCAAACCTCACATCAAATAATATCCACGGGGTAATGGATCTGGCATTCACCAATTTTCCCCTTCCACCCCCCCCCCCCCCCCATTATTCAGCAATTCTTTTCAATCTGAATCAGTGGCCCAGTGGCTCAGTCAACGTGCTAAGCTACCTCCGCAGGCAGTCAGGTCGAAGGAATCCTGCTTCCCGAAATCGGCACTTTGAGTGGCGCAGCGCCGGCCAGGCTCACAGCAAGCATCCCCCGTCTGCTTGACTTGATTAATTTGCCTGTAACGGCACACCGTCCGTTAGGCCACTTCAAGCCAATTAGCTTTTACTTAACACGCAACACAGCCAGCAGGGGAGCCCACCTTTGTTTTTCTCATAAGAGAAATAAAGCGGAACTGGTTTTATGCATGACGGTGAGGAAGGACAGCTACACATGTGCTATTGTGTACGTTCGTCTGTGCAGTTTTTATGTGCTACTGTGTTTGTTTTTTTGTTTTTTTCTTCTTTTTCTTTTTTCTATTAAACTCACTCAACTATTTCAACTGTCTTAGTATGAGATGCATCATGTCATTGTACAGAACCAAATGATGAATTGAAAAATCACAGATACATAAATAGATCCATTTTAATTAACTAATTGTTCTTCGACAAAAATGGAGTACCATTGCAATGGGACTAAAAAGGCATGTATTTGAAGTATCTCTCACTTAAATTATGCAATCCCTGCTTTTGGTGCTGCTAACTAAATATATCCTTGCATTTAGTAGGTTGCCATTCATGTACGGCACATCTGAAAGGTGAAACGACTAATCAAAGACAAGATCTGTAATCATCTCGTACTGATGAGAGAGATGGCCTCATAAACACATTTGTCTTTTAAATAACAAAATATGAGAAAGAAATTCAGACAGAGACAGACAGATAGAGAGAGATAGACGGACGGACAACGCCCCTTAACTGTGGTATAATGACCGTATACCACAGCCTGTCGTGATCTATTGCTTAAATATATATATATATATATAAAGGAAGCAGACATCATACTCTTGCACAGTTAAACTGAATGGCACAACAACAAAAACCTTCTAAGTCTAAACTATTGAGCTTGGTATTTATCAAATACATCCTAGCCACTGTTTACAACACTGTCCCGGAGCCACTGTTTGGATGCATGTTACACAAGTAGTACCTTTTTTGATGTACTTTCACTGTTTATACACAAAAATGAAAGAGGAACCAAAGAGCAGTGACACGGCCCAATTTGGAACAGATTATAAGTATCTGTGCGCTGTGGTCTGTGCCGTGTACTTTAATGATAGACAAGGGCTTGAGGCTTAAAACGCTTGGAATTGCTTTGACAGTACACACCGCGACGTATAGCTACACTCAGGTCTGTGTCTAGACGAGCCAATAACTGTCCTATCAGGCATATCATGGTTGTCTGGCAGCTATACTAATGTTGTCTTTTGTGGGACCAAGCCATCGTTTCGAGAAGGTAATCGGAACGTACAGAAGCTCTCTTGGACCAAGCCATCGTTTCGAGAAGGTAATCGGAACGTACAGAAGCTCTCTTCTTGTGTATCATCTCAATTTATTGGACTTCGAGGCCATTAGCAATTCGAAACGACATTAGTTCATATTTTACCGACACCGGCAGGACCGTTCAACGTGTCCTCGCTGAACTCTCCCTATGAATCAGAAGCAGGAGTAACTCTGAGGATCAGTAAATTTCTCTGCCAGCTGATAAATCATGGAGTGGAACCCCCCCCCCCCCCCCCCCTACAAACGACTCCTGTGAGGATACCTCTCCAGCCAACAGTGGAAGACGATGGCAAACATCTAAGTGCTGACTCCAAATGTAGCCTCCGTGCTGAAAGCACATTCAACACTCCACAATATTCAAGTGTATTGCGACACAGATGGATTGATTGCCATTTACCTCCTTTCACCTCTGACCTACCGGGGTTGACTTCTCCTCACTGTCACTGAAGGCTGATCCACCTCCCAAGGCGACCCCCGTATCTGTGAGTATAATAGTTCAAAGGTAATATTTACTCCTTGCCATCTCTCAAAGGTTTATTTTTTTTTCTCACTCTCTTTTTTTCCCTCGTCTTGAAAGCCTCCGGTTTAATGGTAACCACGTGTGTGTGTGTGTGTGTGTGTGTGTGTGTGTGTGTGTGTGTGTGTGTGTGTGTGTGTGTGTGTGTGTGTGTGTGCGTGGGAGTGAGTGTGTGTGAAAATAGTGGTTGCTCTGTTAAACCTAGCTTGCAGGGTCCTTTGAGGTAGCAGGAGCACACATACATACACACAATACACACATACACACACACCACCACACACACACACACATGGAGACAAACAGCATGTCAACATGTCTATCAATACATGCAAATGATCACCACAACGCACACACTCACAGTTGTGTCACACCGCCATGGAATCCACAATGAAATCCTTCCGTTCCTTACACACAAGATTTCGTGAAGTGACAATACCCCTAAAAACCACATGGGTAAGTATTTCACAGAACTGTGGTGATGAATTGTTGGTAAATGGGCCCCTTCCTCTCTGAGTGCCCCCCTGGGGAACCAATGAGACGGCCTAGCTTTGTGCATTGTGCTTTGACTGGGAAAATATTCAATATGGTCTGGCAAAAAAAACAAAAAAAATGGATCACATAAATTGCAACAGACCACAAGATCGTAAGTCACAGAGATATTGAGAGACCTACATAGGTGATGTGGGAGCAGACAACGATCTAAACTTATAAAAGTGTCCTGGCAAAACCATATTATAATGAATAAGTTTGAATTGAGTTTGAGACTGTTTCTTAATATCCAATCAGATGTGCCTTTTTTTATGTTGTTAATGTAGAAATTCATACTATAAATGAAAATTGGATGGTGTTGGGGGGGGGGGGTAGTCTGGCTCCTGTCCACTTTGGATCAAAGCATCTGCAAAATGATTGACATGTTAATAGCTATTAGTAAAATTGACAATTTTGTGTCAATATTTTCCTAATTATGTGGAACCTTTCTGAACAGCCTCTGAAGCAGAGTCTCCAGATGGTGGCTCTGCCGTCTAACTGAGCATCTCCACGCCCAGCATGCCTACAACTCCATGCCAACTGAGCTCTCATGTGGCCAAGTATCTCACAGCATGCGCTGCTGTGACCAACCCATAGCCATTTTGTTAAAGTAATCCTTGATGTACTTACATTGTAGGCATGTGTATGGTTCTCTTGTCATTACAAGTGTCATAACACAATTGGAAAGTGCAATTTTTCAGAATCCCGCAATGAATTTCCAATACCCCCAAAGGACGAGTTAAAAAAAGGCCTTAGAACCCATAGAGAACAATATAAACTCCTGTTCTGTTGATCACTTCAGTAATGTGGGCCCAGTCACTCTTCAGATCCACTGCAATGATTTCCATTAGGTTCTTCCACAGTCACCTGGGCCCGACTGGGTGGACAGCAGCCATGTTTATTTTCTTGCCCTTACTTATAGGGCATTCACTATTACACCTATAAGTTCCTTGGGGTGCATCTAAACAATAAACTGGACTGGTCAGACAACACGGAGGCCCTCTACAGGAAGGGACAGAGCAGGCTGTTCTTCCTGAGGAGGCTCAGGTCTACCAGTCTGTGGTAGCCAGTGCCACCTTCTTTGCTGCAGTGTGCTGGGGAGGAGGCATCGGGAGCGGAGGTGCCAGCAAGCTGAATAAGCTGGTGAGGAAAGCGAGCTCTGTGGTGGGGATGAAGCTGGACTGTGTGGAGGCTGTGACAGAGAGGAGGATGAGAGGAAAGCTGCAGACGATCATGGACAATCCCTCTCACCCTCTCTACGCCGAGCTGAAGCAACTCAGGAGCACGTTCAGCCACAGACTCATTCAGCCACGTGCCTCAAAGCGCTTGGGGGGGCTCTTTCATCCCATCAGCTATCAGACTTTTCAACACCTCAACTGACTCCTGACACCTCCGAGCCCAAACACCTCCTTTTTCTCAACTTGATTAAGGACTAAACCCCACACCCCAGGACTGATTGTTGTTTAAACCTTGTTATTTATTTCATTTTTCATTACCTCAGGAACCCTGCACATTGGCACATTTATACTTATACTTATAGTCATATTTGTATTTAAACCGTGTCATTATGGTTATATCCGTGTTATGTCTTCACAGGTGTGTTTTCACAGGCAGACTGGCACAACGACCAATGCTTGGGTCAGTTGCCCTGTGACTGAGTCTGAACTGAAAACATACTGTACTACACTATGGGAAAAGGGTTTTGGATAGATAATTTGAGAAACCACAGACATCTTACAGCATATTACACCAATCAACATGTCATATAGCAAGGATTTTCTTTCTCCTGTTTTAGATTAATAACAAAGGACAAGTAACAATACAGAGACAATATTTATTTATGCTGTTGTCCTCGCTTCTCTGTTCTCCTACCCACACCCCTTCCCCGCTTCTATTGTCCTTTCTTCTCGCCCCTCCTGATAGTAAACAGCTGTGCCACAGTTGAACTTGGGTATAGGATGGCGACTGGTCGTCAGTGTGTGAGTCATGGCGAGTCTGCGATCTGCATAGTGTGGAATGTATGGTTCATTATTACATTATAGCGTTGTGCGTACTGGTTTTGGTTTCAAGTTCACAGTTTAAAAATTGACAATTATTTACTCGAATCTCCGTAAGTTGCAAGAAACAAGTTCATATCGAACTAGGAAACAGCGTTGTGTTTCGTCTACGCTAAAAAAAAAAAGAAAAAAAAAAGTGGCCCCACTTACTTCACTATACGGTCTGTTGCTGCCATCTAGTGGCAACTGTAAGTAACTTCTAGCTAAAGAAAACATGATCAGTCAGTGATGCTGCATATATCAGTTCAGACATATGAAAGGCCATAATGTAATGTAATGTCTGTCATTATCAAATGACCATTGATAACAATACCTATACTACTAAAATCACATACACACACACACACACACACACACACACACACACACACACACACACACACACACACACACACACTTAAATGCGCAGTGTCCACAGCCCTACTTTCAGGTGCTCTGGGATATCTGGCTGAAATCCATGGCAAAGTGTTGCGGCACCAGTGGTATGCTTGAAGATAAATACGCAATTCAAAAATAATTACTTCATAAAACATCATTTTTGGATCATTAAGATCAATCTGTTATTAACATTCTGGTTTGTTAAGATTTTCTGAATCAGCCAGCTCTAATGTTTTGTCAAACCAACGTTGTTGTTAAAACATGGCTGGTCGTCTGATTATAACCTCAGGACTAGGATCTTGGTCTCCTATAAGTAGACATGTTGTGAGTCAATAAGTGAGCGGGCAAATTCCAACCCCAAATCGTCACAAGAGGTGCATGACCATCCCAGCTGTAGTGACACCATCTGAGGACGAGATAGGCCTACCAGTGTGCCATACGTTCAAACCTGCCGGTGGAGGTCACTATTGCGTACCAAGTGTGTCTTGTTTTCTTTCTCCATATGAAAGTCTACTGAACAGTCAACAAAGCCCCCCCCCCCCACACACACACACACAGACTACATGCGGGGAGAGAGAGAGAGAGAGAGAGAGAGAGAGAGAGAGAGAGAGAGAGAGAGAGAGAGAGAGAGAGAATAGGGAGAGAGGAGGGTGTACTGGGTGGTTGTAGGAGGGATGCGAAGGTCCATCCGCGTCTCTTTTCATCCTATGGGGTTTCATTTATTATTTCATTATCTCCAGGCGGGTTGGGGTTTTGGGGGAGGAGAACGCCTACGGCGAAATAACTTGACAGCGAGACACTGTTCATTCATTTCTACACCTTGACTCCCAGGGCAGCTCACGCAGAGCTCGGGTACAGGCATACGTATGGCGCGAACTGCAGAACTTTGGACCCGCCGCGCCATGGACGCGCTGCGAGCGGACACTGGCGCCCTGGTACCTCATGCAAATACGTACGCTGACGTCGGCGGTCATGTGGGTTGTGCCGTAGATCCTCCTTGTGATCGCGATTCTCCTGCTCTGTCGTCTCTCCCAGCTATCCAATTGTCTAAATATACTACACTTCTTATCATGACCAGCTGATGGTTCACACTCCCACTTGGATATCTATCTACCGTGTCGTCCGAGCATCGTGCCAGACCCCCCGGGCAGGTAGGAACGACCCAACTACTCCTTGACGTATTATTCGAGACGGCGCAAAACAAGTGTCCTAAGTCAAAGCCACATGTCGTCTAGTTTTTGTCTCATTCGACCAGCTTTGCGGTAACTCGGCGGGGGACCCCGCCATAGCCCCCCGCGCCTCCGTATTAGTGTTTTAACTTGTCTCGCCGCGTGAACTTTGTTTGCCCTGTTGTTGTCTCCACCTGCACCCTGGAACAACGTATGTGCTCGTCGGCTAAGCAAAGTTCTTCATCGGTGTTTCCCACCCCCACCCCCCCTGCTAAGTTTTCGCTGCAGTTGATTGTATGCGGTCCGAAGTGTTGAGAACGAGACAATCCATCGTGCTCACTTTCCTCCCAGTGTCGACATAACCAGCAAAACATGGCCGTCCTTTGCCGACATGTTGTTACGTCGATGGCGAGGGAACATTTTTGGAGACCGTTTTGTGGCCCCCTTCTAGCCCGCGTCGCGACGCGAACGTCTGGACCGAGCTATAAACGCGTTGGACAACGCCGGGTTACACATAGGTCGGTTCTGTGGGGTTTGTGAAAGCGACTTTATGTGCACTGTAACGTGTAGACTTTGATTTCTGGGCTGGTACCGTGGCGACCGTGATGATGTAGGCGTGCTCCTGGTGACGCCTCCTCCCCCTTCGTGACCACGGACGTTTCTGCTGCAGACAGACGGAAACGCACACGGTGCTGGCGACGCCGTACCGAACAGCAGGGTTCACCTCGCTGCTGCTGCACCACCACGGCTGCTGTGAACCCAGAGTCTACAAAAACACCAATGATAACTTTTTTCTGGAAGCTCTTTATCCATTCTCCCGCAGTGTAACCGCGTCGCACTTTCCCAGACTTTCCAGTGGTCCCCCCCCCACCCCCTCCACCCCGCCACAGGATTTGGGAGAACTGCGGAAAGGGAAAGAGAGAGGAAGAGGGGTAGCGGGGCATGGAAACATGCCTTTGGGTATAGAGACGTATAACGATAATACATTTATGTTGTCTGTAGTATAAAGCTGCTGTAGGTAGTGGACAGGGGGTGATGGACTGTCACAGTTCGATCCATCAACAGGGAACGCAATGTGGTAACTAGCTTGCCTTTTTAAGCATTTGAGTCAGTGTGGATACCCAGCGGTTGTCACTTTTGTGGGCTGTCTATTTACATTACTCGGTACATTACACTAGATGCGGTCTGGGAGTTGTGCTCTACTGCCTTGCAGGCTGTTCATCTTCTATTGAACAGCATCAGCAAAGAGGTTAAGGTGTAACACATCTGTCATACTGTTCATGAGGTGGTCAGAACATATTCACATTGAGAGACTTTTGGCCCATATTTGACTTGCATACCGTCACGATAATAGACAGTGGATCACATTCACATTGCACTACATGTTGTATCCTCACTGAGATACAAGGGTAGCTTACACAATGAAGGAGAATGGGTCAATGCATATTAGGGTTATGTCCTGTGGTGCATGTTTGCAAGTTGCAAGAAAATGAAGACCTTTTGTGAGCATCTTGCAAATTAAGTTAGACTATCCAATTGTCAAGCTTTTGTTCATCAGAATGCAGCAAACAATGTAATGTTCAATGTTAGTAAACAATGTTCAATCTTGACTACAGGTTTGTGTTGATGTTGCAAACATAGCTAGCTCACATATTGGATAGCTAGCTACACAACAAGTGCTATCAATCTTCTTGACATCCACTGCTAATTGCCTTCTAGGAGGTAAAGTATGATGCCACAGAGCAGCATATTGACTCATTAATTATAAAAACACGTTTAAGGACTAGGAATTGAAGTTTATCGGCAGCTTTAAAAAGAAAGATTGCATTCAATCTAAGATGTTTTAAGGAAATCTGTTTATTTTATAACTTGTATTGATACCTTGACATTCCTTGTCCATGGTGCTGATTTTTGTGTTTCTAGACAGCAGACAACAGTTTCTGGCACAACAATAATTCAGTAGAAAACAGTTAACAAAATAAGTAAATGCAGGCAGCGTCAGGGACGAAATCTCAGTGTTCACAACATGGTAATACACTTAGCCTGTTTAGAGAATAGTGGTATTCTGTGCAGTATGACCCCTTGAAGACTTATTCCCCTCCCACCCTCTTAAGATGGCAAGATGTGCAAATAATGAGCACGTCTGGATTTTGATGCATGATACAATAGGTTTGAATTTCCTACTCGTACGAAATAAAAGGTTCTAAGTATAGGTTTGTATTGTGGAAGTGGTTGAAGATGGAATCTGTAGGTGTATCGTTTGCTAATTTCATTAGGTTCAGTCATTAGGTTCCCGGATGCATTATAGAAGCCCTACACATGGAGATAAAATGATTGTCCTTTCCGATGTTTATTCTTTTTAGCTGTTATTTAATTGGTAAGAGATGCTTTGGCTCAAAGCCTCAGTTGAACAACTACATTCAAGTTGTATTGCATGCAGATATGACACTAACAATGGTTAGGATGCCACTATCTTCTTGCTCTTTACTCTCTTATTGTGTGCCTCTCTGTCTAGACAATGGTAGTCTTTACTCTCCCCAGGAGCTACTTTTGGCAGCCTACAGGATTACTTCGGGCTAACCTTTGAGTCACAGCAAAATATCACAGATCTGGAGTCAAAATAATGATTGATAGTTGTTCCTGCAGGATTCATAAAAAAATGCTGTATGCTAATCCATGCCTCCTGCTATTATCAACCACACACATGTTTTCAATGCTTATAGACTGTTTTGTTCAAAAACCAATGACACAAAAGGGTGATTTATACTTCTGCAGAGGGGCCGCGGTTTAGGCACGCAGTGCAGTGAGTCCCTATGCAGGTGCTGTTTTACTAATTAACGTATACGTGGAAATTGGAAAACACAAACCCCGTGGCTAAATACTTCTCTACTAGGTGTGTGAACACAGTCTGTTTTCACACATTTTTTTGTCTGATGTGACTCATAGCTGGAGGAGTCAGTTGTGTTTTAGCCGATGCCGTTTTCATGTCTTTAGTAGCCCTGCTGTGATGATGTCACCCAACGCGGTAGAATTGCGTGGCGCTGGATATTTTCAGACCTCCTGCCTCGTTGTTTGGGTGACTAAGGCAACAGCAATGGCAGGGTCGTCCTCTGTGTGCCTGTGTCCTGGTTGAGCCCACAAATGCTGTAGACCCTGTGATGGCAATGTAAACACTTCTCATACCTCGCAGGGCTGCACCATGTATGTATAGTATCACATACACGGTGGAGCCCTACTCACTGAGAATCTCATTGACCGAATCACAGTTGCATGTTCAGGGACTTATTGTAACTAAGATTTTGTCTGATCCAAATGTATTAATCTCATGAAATGTCCATGGCTCTTTAAAATTGATTGAGCAGTGGACACCTGTAACTTCCATGCAGAGTGAACTACCGTGTGTCCACGCTTCACCAAAGCCTGCCATGAACAGATTTAGGTGATGTCCATTTGAAAAACACATTCATTATACTTGCACAATCATTTGAAGGCTCACAAAGAAAAAAAAAGATCTTAATTGTCCGTTGTAATTTTTTTAAAACGCATGTACATTTAAACATTATTTAATATTGCCATGTATAATGAATGCAATAGCCATTAATATATACTCTCCATTTATGGTTTCTGTGAAGGGAGCAGGGGCACAATGGAGAGAAGGCGAGAGAGAAAATTAAAAAACCCTTTGCACCACATCGACCAATCACAGAGAGGGGATACTCCCTCTTTCTGTCAGCCCTAAACCAATCCTCGGTCACATGAAAGCTTCCCAAAAAAAAGAGACACACCCACTGCAGGAAGGCAGGGTGTACAAATTGCGTACCTCCAGTGTGGCGTAGAGCCCAATTGTACATCCCCACACGCACACACCACCCAAAAGTGCTGTGAACCCTTTTCCAGTCTGAGGGAGTCAGCCCAGTGAAGGGCAACTCCCCCACTGATAGAAAAACGTGGCTCATCCAGCCGTCCAAGAATATATCTACAGTAGTGATGTGAAACAATCACATTTTAACATGAGCTGCTGTGTTCAGCAGACTATTATTTGGATGTGTTTTTTAATGAACTCCAGAGAATGCTACCAGCTCAGTGGCATTAAGCAGGTGGTGAATACTAACCTGGGATTCCCACACAGACTGAGACGAACTGCCGCCATACTCCCATTAGAAATTAGCACCGGTTGTCCTTCAAAAATATCTATCTACAAAAATATAAACTACTAATCAAATGGACTGAAATTTGTAAATTTTATCATAAGAATCAATCAACATGAATGCGACACACTTGATGGCTAACTCCTTGTTACCTTGGTAACATGGACACCAGATCCAGGAGTATGTGATTCGCCAATATTTGGAGAATTTGGTGTTGGACTGGCTTTCTCTTTCTTCACTGATATTGAGAGCACATTTTTGATTAAGCAGGTCTCCCCTTAATATGCCTTTTGAGGTTTCATGTATTTGGCATAGCGGCCAATGTATGGCAAATGTGGTTAGACGATTTCCTCCTCTTCCAGGTTGCCTCAAGTGTAAATCGTAAAAGATGTGACTGAAGTAATTGCAAAGGATTTATCCGGCAGATCTGGGCAAGAAGGGCTCTGTGACTTGCTTTAATGTGCCTAAAAGATAACACTGGATATATGCATGTGACAGTTCTAATAGATGTCCTGGCTGCTTTTGGTTGTGTCACTGGGGATCTCTGCAATAAGATAAAGAGGAAAGTACACAAGCAGTGTTGTTTTTAATATCGCTGAAAATGTAGGGTTCAGGAGATATCGGGTGCCAGTCCGACGAACCGGTCGTCAGTAAGAGCCAGACAGAGCAGGTAGCAGGCAGGGAGAAGACTTCATCCAAGTTTAATGAAGCCTGGAAAGAGCTTGGACATAGCCTTAAGGCTTGGTCTAGACTAGCCCCATACGTGACCCAGCACTAATGTTTTAGATTATTCTTATATACGTAATATTATATTTTTTAAATTTGTGAGGTGGTTTTCGTTATGTATTTTTTAAAAACACATAAGGTAGTTTGTTCAAATGTTTTGCGTAACACTTCCCTTTAAATATTCTCTGCTCTTCTTCACTGCTTGTTTGTCTTTAAAAATGATTCTTTATTTTCTTCTTTAGTATTCTGACAATGAATAAAAAGGGGATTTTCTTGTGAGTTTCAACAAACTGTGGCTTCTTTCCTCAAAGGAATTTAGGAAATACCACAGGGAAATACCATGGGGATCTACAATACCCATGTATTGTAGATTGTGTTAACTGAAACATACTCCAAACTAAATGCTGGGAAAATTGTATGTTGTACAAAAAAAAATACCAGGCTAGAGCTGTACACCTCAAATTAGAGATGGGTTAAAATTAACCCTTCTTTCTTCTCATAGATCTAATAGTTGCGTCCTTTCCAAAGTTGAAGGCCAATTGTTATTGTATCACTGATACAGCAACCACCGACTTGGTGTTGCCATGGCAACAGAAAGTAAGGACTCCTGATAAAGGGTCTCTTACTCTCAAGTCAAGTTATCGAATTGTATTTATTGAAACACGACATACACACAATCACGACCTAGGAAATTAAGTTACCATCAGATTCACACAATATTTTTACGAATTGTAGACCCCAATTTGGCACATTGACATCAGTAGTGATATGCTGGAGTGAATATGGAAATTGTATTGATTCTGCATTGCTATAGGCACTAGTAGTACTGTAGCACATATGTACACAACTAGCTACTCCGTATATTGTTTTGGCTTCCCTGGATTATCAATTACGCCTCAATTATTATCACCAAAGCTGATGTGTGCCTCCTCTTTCTCATTTCTCATAACTACAGATCTGCACCGTGTCACTCAAAAGTTTGGGAACCCCTGATCTAATCCGTCCCTTCGTCTCTCCTGTCCGTGCAGAGTGTCCTGTGTAATGAAGGTGCATGAGGTCCTCCATCACCGGAGCTGACCCTGGCAGTCAGTGCAGCCCCCCCCGCCATCGCCTCCAGACCTCTGCATTCCACCGCCCTCCTTCCTGCACACCCGGGCCCCCCGCTGCCCCCTCCACGGGTCCTCGGTCACATTCTGACCCCAACTCCTGTGTCTGAAATGTTCCTCCATGTAGAATAGGTCTTCTCACTGCGGCTCGGGTCTGCAATAGGTCTGGTCTGTTCGCAGAGGACCGTTCACCCGCTTGCTCCTTCTTCCACGACATTGACCCAGTCTACTTGTCGTTGCGTCGTTTGCCTAAAAATAGCACCCCAACCTGGGCATCTCCAATCTTGCGTTTCCCCACCCCACCCTCCCTGTGTCTTCTGCACTGTTCAGGCCTGGTGCCAGGCCCGTATCCCTGCAGCCTGTCTTTAACTCGACAGCCCAGGCCGTCGGCTTGCTCCACAGGCTCTATCCCCTACGTCTCTGGACCAAGCACAAAACCACGTGTCCACCTGGATCTTGAACAGGGTCAAGGTCAGCCATGGCAAGCCGACGGAAAGCGTCCACACCCTGCATGATCCGACCAGACCGGACCCTGGTGGAGATGGATGACGAGGATGAGGACTCACACGACATGGAGGTATGTTGACCGGCCCTTTCGCAGAAAGAGATTGGTCACCCCTGTCCGATTTTTGAGAGCCCTCTTTTAGGTGAGCATGTCTACAATCCAATGTTGGATAACCTTTCTAATACATGATAAAATCATCATCTCACTTACTGGTATTTTAAGGATATGCCTGCAGTAATTGGCCTTCATGTGCCCTGTGCATATAACATAACTCAAATGCACTATAAAACAAATACGAACATTGTACACAACTTTCCTGCTTAAAGTAAAAAAATATGTAAAGGGCAGATCTGGGACCGTACTGTGAAGATCACACCATGAGATCACACCATGAGATCCATTCTTCTTAATATGGCAGACTAGTCCAGAGAAGCCTGTCCAGGGTGCCGCTGTGGCGGTGGACAACATGCCGAAGCAGCCCCCGTCAGAGCCTCCAGACGCCCCGGACCAATCACAGGCCTCGGCCACCCCCAGGCTTCAGCAGCAGCAGCAGGGCGGCTACGAGTGCAAGTACTGCCCCTTCTCCACGCAGAACCTCAACGCGTTCAAGGAGCACGTGGACGCCAGCCACCCCAACGTCATCCTCAACCCGCTCTACCTGTGCGCTGTCTGCAACTTCAACACCAAGAAGTTCGACTCCCTGACGGAGCACAATGAGAAGTGCCACCCGGGGGAGATCAACTTCAAGTTCAAGCGCGTCAAGCTCAACAATCAGACCATCCTGGAGCAGACGATCGAGGGCTGCGGTACCACCACCACCAACAACAACAGCAGCAGCAGTGCAGCCGTGCACAACGTGTCTTACCCGGCCGCTGCGGCCGCCGCTGCTGCTGCCGCCTTCAGGAACGGGCAGGAGCAGGGCGGCCTGGGCAAGGCCAACACGGGCGTCAAGTTCGCCAAGCCCAAAGTCATGTCCTCCTCGGACATCAAACGAACAGAGTTTCATCTGGGTCACCTGACCTCTGAACTGAGGAAGCCGATCAATGCGGTGAACGTCAACGGCACGGTCCTCATCCCCGAGGCCACCCTCCTGAAGGCGGACAGCCTGTCCCACATCATGCCTTCCCTCCAGCGGCCCCCCAACTTCTCCCAGGTAAGGACTGCCCTTAAAGGTCCCATGCCACCAGGTGTGAGTGTGATTAGCCGTTACAAGCCGTTTGGAAAATCGGGCTGTTATGACATCAGAAGTGGGCGTGTCCACCTAGATGTGTGCTGGATAGATCAGCCTACCAGTGTACTGTAGCCAACGTCGCACATCTAGGTGGACACGCCCACGATTTTCAAAACGGCTCGTAACGGCTAATCACCTCTGGTGGAATGACATAGGACCGTGTGTGTGTGTGTGTGTGTGTGTGTGTGTGTGTGTGTGTGTGTGTGTGTGTGTGTGTGTGTGTGTGTGTGTGTGTGTGTGTGTGTGTGTGTGTGTGTGTGTGTGTGTGTGTGTGTGTGTGTGTTGAACGCATTGTCGTCCCCCATTGCAGAATTGACTCTACTGCTGAGAGTAACATGTTTCAAGGGGGCCGAGTTGGAATGTAAAAGATTATTAACAATCAGCATGCTGTCAAAATGCTCTACGGGATTTGATTGTAACATGATGGAGGAGAACCATTTCCAGGCCTTTTGCAGCACTAATGGGCCGTGAAAACGGCATGTAATTGGCAAATGGAGACCATGAAGTATTACACTCATTATATTAGTATAACTTTTAAAATGGCATGATGTGTTATTTAATAAAACATGGCAGGCATGTTCGTGGAGTTCCTCTCTTGAGTGAGAACCCAAGCAATGATTATTGTGTAATTAATTTAATTTGTATGTTTGTTTATAATCGATATGTTTTAATCCAAATTATTGGCATTGTTGGATATACTATTGAATACATTATTGTATTCAAGAAAATTAGGACTTGGTATGTTCCCGAAGCTGTGAGGACCATTGTTTTATTCATAGGATAATTATCTTGCTTATCTATTAGAAACATATTCCCTACATGGAAATATGTTTCTAATTTTTGTGCGTCTTTCAGTAGAAGAACATTCTGGCATTGTACAGCGTTATTAAAGCTCTTATTTACAATAACGATAACTAATAGTGTCCATGACCTGAACATGGAAGAGATCACAACTTGAGCACGATTTTAAACCATGTGAATGAATAAACTGGGGGCTGATCCTTTCAGCCCCGTCACAATAAAACAACAACCAAAGCGACCCATGACCTCTGTGTGTCATTCCAGGTGCCGAAGATCGCGGTGCCCCTCAACACCACAAAGTACAACCCGTCGCTGGACGGGAACCTGACGCTCATGTCGTCGTTCAACAAGTTCCCCTACCCCACGCAGGCGGAGCTGTCCTGGCTCACGGCCGCCTCCAAGCACCCCGAGGAGCAGATCAAGGTGTGGTTCACCACCCAGAGGCTCAAGCAGGGTATCAGCTGGTCCCCCGAGGAGGTACGTACCGTGTGTGTGTTTGGCGTCTCATCATCATCCATTTGCCCCTTCCCGTGCTTCAGGGGGTTGGGTGCCAAGGATCCGCTCCATCAGAGGAACCTTGACTTGTTTTGCATTTCCCTTTTGTAGTTGGGTTGTAGACTGTCCAGTGAGTTTATCATATGTTTAACACATGCCATATGTTTATGTGGATCAAGTTACAGGATGAAGTTCACTTTCTTTTTAATTCTACGCTTTAGTGTGTATGTGAGGTATACAAACCAATACGCTTATTTTTGTCTTGCTCTCGTTTTGTGTATCTTTCTTCAAGAACAAGTCAAAACGTAAATAATAGGAAAACTGAATTTGCAATGAACTCATCAATACATTAGGTTAACACTTAAGAATAATATTCAGGCATACGTCATTCATAAGCCTTTGGTTAATGATGAACTAATATTCATTAAAACATTAATAAACACACGTGGATGATTAATAAGTGCTCAACCTACCAGCCTATCCAGTGGACTGTACCAGCTGGTAGGCTGATCTAGCCATCAATCATCTGGGTGGACACTCCCACTTGTGATGTCACTAGTAGACGGGCGATTTGAATTGGCTTGTAATGGCTAATCACCATCACACCTGGTGGTAAAATAGGGGCCCTTTAACAAAGCACTTATTAATCCTCTACAAATGTTTATTACTATCTGTTAATCATTAACTAAAGGCTCATAAATGACTTACCCAACCCATGACAAAACATGATTTTAATCAATGGTATACATTGTTTCTGTGAATAACGGAGGTAATGATGCGGAAATGAAACAAACTCAAATGTTTCCCCCCCCTCCGCCACCAACAAAAAAAACAACAAAAGGTGGAAGAGGCCAGGAAGAAGATGTTCAACGGCACCATCACCTCCGCCCCCACGCAGACCTTCACGGTGTTGGCGTCGTCGCGTCCCTCGACCGCCCACCCCACCGTCAGCACCACCTCCTCCTCCTCGTCCTCGCTGAAGGTCAGCAGCCAGCTGGGGGCGTCCCTCCAGTCCCTGCCCTGTCACCTCCTGGGCACCACCAGCCTGGTGCTGACGCCCGTCGCCAACGGCTCCACGGCCACCTGCGCCCCCCTGGCTCTCACCCTGACCAACCAGGTGCGACCGCTCGGCGGCCATTAGCCCAGGCCTCCTCGGTGATGTCTGAGTGATGGGGTCCACTCCAGTCTATCTGACGCCAATTGCTGTGTCTCTTACTATTGTTTATCATTTTTTGTTATCTTATTGTTGTTTCTTTTTGATGACTTTTGTGTATTTTTGTACTGGTGTCCTTGAGTGAATATTTTTATTATTATCATTATTATTATTATTACTTTCACTGTTTTAGTTATTTTATTAGATAAGCATTGTCACTTGAGACTTTTATGAGGTAACTGTTTAAAAATGTTTTTAAATTAAGTTTGACTTGATTTGTTCTGTATTTTTGTTATATATTTTCTGCATACATCTTTTGGCTGTGTATCTCTTTTTAATTTCTATGACTGTCCGGTGCGTTCTACAGCCGAATTTCCCATCCAGGATTGATGAAGCAGCGTCTCATCTCATCATCCCCCGTTTCCACAGGTGGTGCAGTCCCTCAAGCGGCCCCTGTCGTCCCCCATGATCGCCACCGGCATCAAGCGGCCCTCCATCATTCAGACCATTCAGGCGCCCCTGGCCCCGACCAAGGTGGCGTCCACCAAGCTGCTCAGCTTCACCGTGGACCCCAACAAGACGGCCAAGCAGCTGTCGTTGCTCCGGCACAGCTACACCCAGTGCCCGTTCCCAGAGGAAGACGAGGTAAGGGATCACAGTTCGTACGACAAACGACAACGATGACACTCCGGGCAGCCATTTTTGGATTCTCACTCTAAGCCTGATTGTGTCTCCAGATCTACAGGCTAATAGAGACCACCGGCTTGTCCAGAGGGGAGATCAAGAAGTGGTTCAGCGACCAGCGGCTTCTCAACATCAAAGGTAGTGTACACACGCGTCGTTGGGCTCGGGTCTTTGTTGGTGGAGTAACTAGATGTTCTCCTTTCTGTGTTTCTTATCACCGCTGAACTGGTCATCCTGCATTCAGTTTTACTTCTGTAATGGCTTCTATGGTAACTGTCAATCATTTTGGCCCCCACAGTCATTAGAGGCATTTCATCCGTTTTGCAGGACATAAGATCATTAGAATGAAGCTGGTATCATGTGCTGTGTTTTGGTTACACCAGCCTCCACACAGAAAATGAATGGGAACCAAATATTCATTGGTATTGAAGAGGAGGTGTAGCGTCACATTGAGAAGTGATGCCACACATGCCTATTTATAGTACATGCTGATATTATGTCTCATTGTTGATGAGCCATACAAATGTGAATGTATGATAGCGCACTGACTAAAACTAGAATCTAATCGGCTGGTATAGCACGACCATGGCACACGAGATAACAATTGCCAAGCAAGAGTCAACTTCCATACTAAACAAACCATCCTCTGTGCATCATTTCAATTTAAAAAAAACACTCTCGCTCACTCTCTCTCTCTCTCTCAGGTGCTCCCCCTCCACCGGTGCTGGTGAAAGCGGAGCCCCCTGCCCTGCCTAAGGAGGTGGTGGTGGCGCGGGCGGTGCCCAGCCACTTCCCCCTGCTGGAGAGGGTGAAGGGGAAGTCCTCTGAGCAGCTGACGGCCCTGGAGGAGAGCTTCCAGAGGAGCAGCCAACCCACGGACGAGGAGCTAGGTGAGGGTGTGGAGGGGGGGTACGGTAACACGGTACATGCACGCCCAGGGTACTATGGCTGAGGAACGCATGCAGTCGGCACAATGTGGACTCCTTTGAAAAGTCATTGAAATGTTTGCTTTACTACGACTGTAGTGTAATT
Organism: Micromesistius poutassou; assembly: GCF_964030765.1. Lineage (NCBI taxonomy): Eukaryota > Metazoa > Chordata > Actinopteri > Gadiformes > Gadidae > Micromesistius > Micromesistius poutassou. The sequence goes on from NC_140278.1 coordinate 6,824,371, forward strand.
ATTTTTGGATGGATGGGATGAACTGTTGTGTGTGTGTGTGTGTGTGTGTGTATATATATATATATATATATATATATATATATATATATGTTTAAGAATGCATCTATCTGCTTGTAGATAGGTATAATTGTATTTGCATTGATTAAAGTTCCCATGTCATGCCACCAGGTGTGGTGTGATTAGCCGTTACAAGCCGTCTGTTATGACATCACAGGTGGGTGTGTCCACCTAGATGTGTGCTGGATAGATCAGTCTACCAGCCTACCCAGTGGACTGTAGCGAATGTTGCTCATCTGTCCGTCACACATCTAGGTGGACACGCCCACCTGTGATCTCATAACAGACAGATTTTCAAAACGGCTTGTAACGCCACATCACACACAATCGCTAATCACACCACACCTGGTGGCATGACATGGGACCTTTTAAAGAAGATGAGATGAGAAGAAGATGCTTTTAGAAATCAAACCAGGATATTCAGGGGTAAAGAAGGTGTCCTTGCGAACCGTAATCAAATGATAGGCAGGTCCCTCGCGTAGAAGTCAAGGGAACACACACAAACGCACACGCACGCACACAAACAAACGCACACCTCTGACCGCGGCCCGATCTCCCTGCAGACCAGCTGTCCCGGGACACCAAGCTGTCCCAGACGGAGGTGGACTGCTGGTTCTCGGAGCGCCGGGCGCTCCGGGACAACATGGAGAAGGCTCTGCTCAACCTGGGGGCCGTCCCCCGGGTGGGCCCCCTGGCAGAGAAGGAGAAGAAGAAGAAGAAGAAGGAGGAGGCGGGCGGTGGCGGCGGCGTGGGGCCACAGGTCAACGGGGCGTCGGGGGTCCCTGAGCCCCTGCCCCCGGTCCTCTGCTCCTCCTCTTCCTCCTCCTCCTCGCCCCCCGTGCTCGTGGCGTCCTCGCCGCAGCCCCCGCCGGTACTGTCCGCGTCCTCGGCGTCGCCGCCGGTCCTCGCCGCCTCTTCGGCGTCCCTCTCTTCCTCTTCCTCGCCCCGCCCGCCCGTCCTCTCGGCCTCCACCAGCCCGGGCCCCATCACCGACCGCTGCCTCACGCTGCTCAGAGAGGTACCGGCATAACAACACGTAGAGCCCAGGGGCCCGTGGGGGTTGGGGACCCCGACTTTCCTTCTTCTCTTTCCCCGCAGGCTTGTCAATGTCGTTGTTGTTGTTGTTGTTCCTGTCACTACGATGGGATTGAGAATGCTTTTGAGATCCCCGCTGACTGTCGCTGAAAGAGTGCGGATTTAGTGAATCCAAAACCATAAAGTACACTCACTCCAAATGAAAAGACAACAAAGTGACGCACACTCCCGCTGACCCCCTCCTCACAAAACATCCACATGTAAACCCCTCCAGGTGTTCAGTCGGACCCAGTGGCCGTCTCCCGAGGAGTACAGCCAGCTGGAGGTCCAGACCGGGTTGGGCCGCACAGACATTGTGCGCTGGTTCAAGGACCACCGCGCGCTGCTGAAGAGCGGCCAGAGCCTGGAGTGGATGGAGGGCCCCCAGCAACAGCAGCAGCAGAGGGCTGCGGAGCCGCTGCAGAGAGCGGCTCCGGAGCACAACGGACGCAGCGCTGAGCCGCCGCCACCGGCGACCAACGCCGTCCACCAGGAAGCGAGGATCATCAAAGGTAGGGGAAGGAGAACGATAACCTGGGGGTGTGATCGGCTCTCCTGCTGTGAGGGGGGGCATTAACGAGGGGTTGTGCACCAGTACCTGCTGGTTGGGGTCATAGGCTGGGTCCGCAGTGGGACACTGGGGTGGAACCTCCGAAAGCCAAATCTTTTGACATTGGAACTTTACCCTAATCGTAGAACATGAAATGATTTAAATATTAGTAGTATTTGACTTTACATGTGTTTAGATGGTATTTGCTAAAAGTGTAAATTAAAGCTTTTAAAGTTTTTTTCTCGTTTTTTTTGATTTATTGATTGCTGTCGGGACGTCAAGAGAATTTCAACAAATATGACTGTTGTTTCTAAAGCAAATGGCCAGCCCTAACTTTGAGGTTCATTTCCTCTCCTCTCCTAAAGCGCTGGGGGCCTCGGAAGGGACCGCCGAGGTTCAGGCCGGGTCGGGGGGCAACAAGCTGTCGGGGCCCGACCTGGTCCAGTGGTTCACCGACAGGCTGGGCCACAGTGTGAGTGACCTGAGCCGGACCCGAGCGGACCAGGCCGAGACCAGCATCAACCCCACCGACAAAGAGAGGTGCGGGGGGGGGGGGGGGGGAGAGGGGGTGCTGCGGACGTCGCTCTTCTGCCCCATGCATGACAGAGACTGATGCTAAACAAGCATGTACACTGGTTACCATATAGCTTAGTAAAAGTTGTTAAAAGTTGTGTCCTTTAACAACTATTTAGTAAAAAAAAAAAAAAATCACAACCAAAGTATTTACTTTGGATATCAGTCCTTCCCTCCCCAGACCAAGTAAAAATGTCCAAAAAATGTTGGAGTCCATATTTGTTCAGGATAGAAAATACTCTGCCTGGAATACAATGTGTCAATATTGAAATCGAAAAGAGAAATCATCAATTTGTCATCAGTCTATATAATGCTTATAAAGATGTATGCTGTCATCCAATATTTCATAAGAAAAAAAAGCCTACATACAAAACCCAAAGTGAATTTTTGTGCCTTTTTGTGTGAAATGCCTCATGCTCTGTGTTTGGTCAGTACTGTGGCTGATCTAACGCATTGTAATGGTTGTGCCTACCTCTCACATGGCTTTGTCTCTGACAGGTGGGTGAAAGTGATGGTGGCGGTGGGGGAAGAGAGCGACAGTGCGGTGGAGAGACCCAAGCTGGCGGCAGACACGGAGATACTGCCCCTGGAGCAGCCCGCGAGGGTCACTGGCTGAACGGTGGGTAAGGGCCATGTATGGATGACATAAGGAGGCCTGGGTAGTAGAACAGTGTAGGATATCTCCGCAGGCATTCAGACCATGTTGGAAAACGCCATGCCCCACTTATTGTCCGGACTTGAGAGTTTGTGATGCAACAGAAAACACAGTGTGAGAGGAGTGTGTCTTATGATCTCCTGCCTCGCCAGCTCCATCATGTTAGGACTGTGACTTGGTATTCATAAATGCCCCTCTGTCAAATAATGATGTGGTTTGTCGCAGGTCTATTTTTATGATGAATTTTCTGCTTCATTTTCAGGGGAGAGGATTGACTGCCGGGGCTCAGAACATAGGCAACTCTGGAAGGAATACATTTTTTGCCTTATTGCCAGTGATGGAAGTCGAGAAGCACCCATGGGTGTCTTTTGAGTTCCTCGTGCGGCGCCCGAGACAGAAGATGGAGTGCCAAAGCTGGACTTGATGCATTGCTCTTACCATTATTAATACTACTATTACTACCACTACCATTTTTTTAAACCCTTGTACATATTTTCTGTATTGCAAAAAAAAAAAAAGCTTTGTATAGTTTTGCTGTGAGGGAAGATTTTGTTACGTTTTTTTTCTTTTTTTAAGAAGTATCTTTGAACAGTGCCCCCAGAACAAGGAATGTGTTTTTCAGAAGTCGAATAGAGTACCACCTTGTTAATTGATAAAACATTGAAATGCAGGCGTCGTATACACAGTGGTAATAGATTGCACTTATGTTTCCATGGTAGCAACTGGTTTCAACTGGTTTTTACCCTAACAGGCCATCCAATCACCTGAGAGCTTTAGTTGTTATGGTTGGTCGTCACCCCCTGGTCCCAAATATTCTTCAGAATTTGACTTGTGTATTAAATATCACCAGAAAAACAAAGGTTTGACCAGGCCAGAGTATTAACAAAGAAAAACAACACACTCTTGGTAGGCAAATGGAGGTAAAACGGTGGACTTTTTTGCAGTCAAATGAATGAATGTGCACATGTGAACAATAGGTTTTTTTGTATTCATATAGTTACCTTTACAATCAGCTGTGTGCTTTGTTGCAACAGCGCTGCGTTGTGTTGAGGCTTTAGACGATATATATCTTTTTATTTCAACTATAGACATGATGCATTGTAAAAAGAGTAAGACATTTCTGTATTATCTCGCACCATGCTGCCTTTTGTTTTGTTCTGTTGGATATTTCTCGTTTAAATGTTGCCATCTACTGTCCGACGCTTACAGGGATGAAAAATGTATAATAATCTCAAACTGTCAATCGACAGGCAACTTTTGGTTAGAATGTATGGCTTGGGTAAAAATTAGCAAATCAAGCTTTTTTGATTTCCATATGATCCTGACACATTTTCTAAAAATTGTTTGGTTCAGTAAAAATTGCAGATTTTTCTCTCGGTAGGACTGACCTTAATGTTATGTCATTACTTCATCCTATAATATACTTCGCAAAGCATTTGAGGAATTTCCAAAGAAAAAAAAAGAGCCCTTGGATTCATGAGATTGACTTTGGCCCCGCTGGAGCTCTGGTTGTTGCTGGCTGAATGTCCATTGCTGCTACTTGAGTGTAATGTACAAACAAGTATCTGGGATACTGTTTTCCTTTCGCATTTGGCTACTGTGGAATACCGCTTGCTTTATTCGTTTTCTACAAGTCCACAGGAGGTCAATAAATACACAACCAATTGTAAGAACTAGTATTGTCTGAATTTTGCATAAGGACGCAAAAATATTTGATTACTTGGGTGTCGTCGACGCAAAGCACAAATCACAGAAGTCTGGGGGTAGTGCAGTTTGCCTGGAGCAAAAACATAACATTTGGTAATAGACTATTACAATTAAAATGTGACTTTCAGACTGCCTTCAAATAACTGCTTTTTATGCCCTTGATCGCCTTAAACATAATTGTCCTTCTGACATGGACTGATGCTGGGCTGCCAAGTTGCTAAAAGGACAGGTCTTGGTTTCCAGTTACATTAGTTGTTTAACCTAAGCACAATATGTATTGGGATTTTGCACTAAGGAGGGTTGCATATGGTTAATGAAAAGCCTATAGGCACAATTACCTACACACACGTAAATCATCCCAATATAGTCATCTTTTTAGTACCGTAGTGTCAGTGAAACTCATTCCACTCTGGCTGCCATATTGTTTAATAAAATGTATTTCTCACGTTCAATTTCTAAGTGGAATAAAAAAGCGTGGTTAATGCTGTTGTGATTGGAGAGGTTGAAGTTCAAACTGTTTACATTTTCTGACTACAATAAGATTGAACTAATTTGTTTCTCCATTGTCTAACAACACAGATTTAACTAAAACTACACGTTTAACACATAATACATTTTAAAATAATTATCCCAAAGTGAGGTTTAGTGGAAAGTTTAGCTTTTTATAAATGGTGATTTTCAGACAATAGTGCCACGGTAACTATGCTGGGTAAATTACCTGGTGTGGGTAATATTTGAGCTATCATCTGAATAATTCTTATGGTATGCCGTAGCCATCCGTCCACTACTAGGAAGGGAAATGCTCTGGAAGATAATCTGTTCTGGTTGAACGCCCCTGCCTCCTATGAGACTTGGTTTTAGACCCCTTTGAGCTCCCTTTTGAGGGAGGAGGCATTATATTGGTACTTTCAACATCTTGCTCTCTTGCTTTTCTCTCAATCTTACCTACCTCCGTTTTCATTGTTATACTATCAAATAATCAAAAACGATTAGGCAATTGATTGCTAATAAAGACAACTAGACTTTTTTCAAGAAACAATGGATATATTTACAAACAAAAAATCTTTTTTTTTCTTCCTTCTCATGTGAGAATTGCAACAAATTTGTTGTTACAAAGACATACAGTGGCCAGGCACACAAGGCCTAAAAGCAATAGTCTTTTAAATAAGCAGCCTGTTTTTCTGCACGCTGGGTGACCTGCTGGTTCTACAGCGCATGACCTCCACATGTCTTATTAAATGTCCCCAGATATGGCATCAGAAGGAGGGACAGATGGAACAGGACAGAAGATGTGAGTGGAGAAAAGTGAGCCTGGCTGCACACAGGCAACAAACTCCTGTGACATGAGCGACACAAGCAACGAGGAAGAGCGAAGAAGAAGGGGATGGAGAACATGAGTGACTGAAAATGTTTTACAAAAAAATATCAATTTCATTTTTGCCCAATATGGTACCTGCATAGCACTTGACAAATCCACATGAGTCTATGTTGGTCGAAGCTGGCGCCCCTACTGTGTTAAGAACAACACTAGAGAGAGTCCTTCGGGTAACAGTGTGTGCGGTTTCTCTGTTAAAATAATTGCCTCCTAAAAAATAACTTCCTGCCTTCTCCTCCATTTAAGACTTCTGGACTTGTAGTGGTCAAGTTTGCACGCATTTATAACTCCAAATCGACTTTGATCCGTCATTTCCTCGCATACATTTTGGATTCTAATCATCGTCAGAAAAGCAATTTGCTTCTCCTTCCACTCTTCCACAGACAAGAAGTACGCAAAGAAGCAAACACTTTAACTTTGAGGTGGACACACACACAGCCGTCAGTGGCAGAAACCTGAGTGGGGGCAACAAACCACTCTACTCCTTAACCCCTCCCCACCTCCCATTTTCGTTTGTTTTCTTTCAATCATCTCCCAGACGATTGCCCTGCCCCCAGTTGTGCCGACCGAACAGACCCCCTCCTCCTCCCCCGGCGGCTTGCTCCTGGGGGGCCGCTCTCCTGGGGGGCGGGGCTCCGAAGCCAGCCACCCCGCCTCTTCTTGCAGGCAAGAGCCGCTGTCTGAAGGAGGGGAAGACGATGGAGAAATCATGAGATGAACGGCAGAAAGAATTAGTTTTTTCATTTGATTCAGTTTTTTTATAGTAAAGTCATCATTAATATTATTAGCAGTCTCCCTATGTGAAGATCTTTTTCTATTGGTTTAGTGATTGATACAAAAAGCATTTCATGTTACGTAGCATGGCAAGAACCCTAAAACTAGATTGTTTGGTACATCATTGGGGAAGTGCCTAGTCTGATTTTCCCACCACACATTTTGCATCCCTGCAATACTGTAACACTGGGTTACATTGTTTTTGAATGACATGGATTCTTGAGTGCCTGCCCACATAACAACAACCACAACATCATCAACAGTCATTGGCTTACAGGAACTCTGGCGTGGAGAGGAAGGCGCGTCCCCCCAGGTCCATGGGGTACTTGAACATGAGGAAGAAGTAGAGGTGGCCCACCAGGTTCCCTATCAACTCATTCACCATCCTAGACAGGGAGACCGCATGGACCATGAGTGATTCAACATCACAAACAAAGATAGAACTTACGACAGAATTGAAGATACTTCATACCATTTCATGGTATATTGGCCAACGCTGCTTCAAAAACACAATTTATCAACAACTGCAACCCCCAATGGGTAGGGCCCACTCGCCCAACGTTGGTGCTTGAGAGGGCACTGTGGAAGCACCCATTATAGACTTTGCAGTCTTTCATGGACACAGTCCACTGACCAGCATACCGCTATTTGCATGCAATATTCTACACCGGAATTTAAAGGGATATCAATATTTAGAGAAGGGTAAAGAATTTCTTACGAGCCCTGGATGACCCAGTTGAAGCCCAGGATGACCCAAGGTAAATAAGAAGCCTTTGGGAGAGAAATAAAAGAGATAAAAGCGTGAAATAAAAATGACAAACGATGAGGATCACCATTTAAATCTAGGTACTATTGCATAGTTCATAAACAAATAAATTGGTTTACTTTAAAAAATGTTCGAGACATAACACAAAACAAGTGAACCATGGAGTGTGGCAGTACCTTAAAACGCGTTCCAAACCAGAAGGAGACCACCGTATCTCTGTTTAGTTGGGCCCAGACATACAGCACCGACATGATCATCGGGATCATTAGCAACTACAAAGAAAATGAGACAGAATATTGTAGATTAAAAATGTAATGGTGATACGCAGGAGCCAATCCATCCATGAATTTACCAGTAGAAGCAGTCGATAGAAAACCTTTAGGGCTGTACAATAAATGTACGACCATGCAGCAAATAAAATGAAAGCAGTTTTACCTGCATGTCCATCACGAGCCCAGTTATCTACAAGCAAGTTGTTAAAGTAAACCACATTTTAAGCATAAAAAAAAAAATCAACATTGCGAAATCATCGTGGGTGACTGGAAGATTGGTACTTTAACACCTAAGAGGAATCTGGGCTCCCAAAAAAGCCTTTTTTGGGGGAGATGTTTATAGTTTCACAAGCGGTTTGTGAACCTGGTTCCTCTGAATGAGTATTAATGAATGAGTTTTAATGATTTAATGCATCATAGTGTTATTAATAGCTAAAACTGAGAGATACTTGAGGGACATTCCTAAACAGCAAAGGTGATAGAAAGAGTATTTAATTAGTTAGACAAAGGAAAGCAGTGCAGGTGCAGTACATGTGATCTTTTCAATGTTTTTCATTATTTTAAAAAGGATACAACGATGCAAAGCCAGTTGAAGAGGAGCATGAACAGATAATCTGCTGGTTTGCCATCAAATGTTCCTAAAAAACAGAAAAAGTAGGTTAGTACCAGACAAGTATAATTAGAAATCAATATAAAAGGATTGATTCAAGGCCTACCTGTTTCTAGCCTGCTTGAGTACTGATAGAGAAAGTAGAGATTGACCGGGTACAAGAGCCCCGATCCTGGAGACACTGGGAAAAATAGAGTTGCCGTGATAGGCCTCCAAATCTGTGGGGTGAGAGGCATTATTAGCTTATAAATCACAACAGCAATGCAGTATCAAGTACCCTATGATTATTCTAAATCATATCCCTTTTAATTTATGGAAATGTCATCTTTGAAGGTCCTTTTTTCAGTCGATCCGTTTTAGTGTTTACCTACTGGATATTGTACCAAAAACCTTCGGATTCAAACGTTGATGAAATTTTATTGAACATAACGTGTGATTGTCAATAAATATTATATGGTGCAGATGTAAAACTATAAAAAGGACAGGGGTCCTAAATGTCAAGGCAAGCTACAAAGTTTGTGTAGGCTTTATATAAACACGCAGTGTGTGATGACAAACTTAAATATAATATTGACCGTGAACATGGATGATATCTTAAGACTGTGAAAGATACACTGGAGACTCGGAAGTTATACCCGTGCTCATCGCTGATTGGCTTGCTGTTCTCCCAAGGCCTGCGAGCCTGGCTAGGATAGCCTCTAGCCTTGTATTCCTCAAATAGCTACCATTAGAAAAAGAAAATCACAGAAACACAGGACATGAGCACCGTAACTTACTTGAAATTTGCCGAAGAAGTAAGCCGGCCACAGGATCAGATGCTCAGGTTTAATAAATCCCAATCTACTGACCAAGGGAACAGCAACCGAGCCAACGAACCAATACTTGGTTAGAAGAGGGATGCTTTTGAACCAGTCCGCGATGTCCGACATATTTCCATATGATCAGGGCCCAGAAGCTCTACAACGGACGTTCAAACAAAATATATACTGAATTATAAAACGAGATAGTCCTTAGTTTCGAAACAGAGTTATATCACGTCAAGTTCTGCTCAGTCGCTGCTCAGTAAGTTTACATGACGTGGCTAACCACACAAGAAGGCTACCGTTTTTGTCAGCGTTAAGTTGCCATCAACTTCCGGTTCCGTCTTACACATTCAAAGTTGGCTATAGCGTTACAGTGGATTGCGATCCTATAAGATATTTACTTTTACAAGGAATTGTTGACCTGATGTTAATTTTTCGAAATGGGACATGTAATACATATTTATATTGTTGAACTAACCTCACAACCTTGAGACCAAAATGATGTGTGAATGTTCATGTGCATCTTTGCTTTTAATACCAGTGTAAGAAATGACTCACGAACTCACATCTAAACACACTGCACACCTGCTTTAAAAAACGTGCTCTTCTAAAAGGCGTTTAGGTTGAAGAAATTGTTACTTATCACTTTGTTGTAATTTGACTGTAATTTCTGGTCAGGTGAGTTTCATGCATCCACATGGTACAGATTCAGCTCCATGGTTGAACTCCACGGTGACAACCAGTTGTAATCATTTTCTAAACGTCTCCATGACTTCATACACGCTGGTCGACATTAATACGGTTTCATTTAGACAAAGTAAAATAAATAAACCTTTTACTTTGAAGCCCCACTAAATCGTATTACTGTGAACATCTCCCATAATGCATGTCTTTGTTGATCAACATGACGTACTCTAAATGCGACAACGTAACCGCCTTAAATCATAAAAATAATAACTAGCTAGCTCTAAAAATGTGTTTACAAGGAAAGGGACTTGTACAACATTTACAACTGGCCTTATTTTAACGTCTGCTGTGAAACTATGTTTAAAACTTAGCATCTCCACTCTCCAGGTGGAAACATACAACTTGGCTTGTTAAATTTCGCGCTTGTAACTCCGCCACTGGATAGGCGGGGATTAGAGTCCTACCAAGCAGCCCTCGTTGATTCAGACGGGCTTTTCACCTCTAAAAGTGGTGATAAGTCTTTGTACCATCGCCGTTGATCAACATGCAGGTGACTGACATCGGAAACAAAGAGGAAGGGAAAATATGGCATCGAAAACCTGCACCAAACAAGTGGTAACGTTAGGTTTCAAATGGCTGTTTAATGGGACTACTGTTGTTGAGGGACTACTGTGACTACTGTGTTATCGTTTATAAGCACAGTGTTTTAATCCACCTCGTTAAATTAAAATGTGATATGAATCATTCAATGTACTTTAAATAATTTAAAAATGATTCATACTAGCTGTTGGTAAAGACGCGAGCCCTCACCTGTTGCATCTTCATTCAGATGATCAAGGCGCCCTTGTTTGTTAATAGTGCTTAGTGCTTGTTGCACTGCCAAATATGTTAATATTGGCTATTATGGAGAAAGAAAAGTAATGCTTATGAATTCAATACAACAAAATGGTTGAATTAGTGTAGGCTTCTGAATTGGGTTACCATGATGTTTTCACATCCAATGCCTGTTCTTTGTCATTCTCAGCCTATTCATAACAGTGGTCCGCAGTGGAAAACAGGGCAAGACGGTGCGCTTTCACCATGTGACCTTTGACACTACCGGGGAGTCGTTCCTTGCTGGGGATCACCATGGCAACATCTATGTCTTTGACATCAGTAGAAACAGGTGAGCTGTGGGGGAAGTTAGGGATGTGAATAACTCAAAATTTTCATGGTTGAATAATCAGTGGGTGGTATGAACGAATAATCGATTATTCGATGTGTGCCGACATTCACAAAGGCAGCCATGGATCGGCAAGAAATCACTTAATATCTTAAACGCAAAAAAAAAAAATTTAACAGTGATCAGTATTTGTGTTGTATGCATATATATTAATATTCATGCTTGTGTTTTGTGTATATTGTTTTTCTGTACATGATTAATAATAATAAAAAATGTTAATGGTCCAAATGTTAAAAATCGGCTTTGACCCTCGGGAACGAATAATCGAATAATCGAATATTCTGACCCATCCCTAGTGGAAGTACATGCATCCCATCAATGAAACCCTCACATGTGTATTTGCGTCGGTCAGATCCTTGGGCTTGATCCTTCCAAGATTTGGGAAGAGTCAAGAGTTGTTTTGATCTCGTGCCACATTCCTGTTCCAGGTTCCGTCTGGTCCAGAAGACGGGTCTAGCCTGCACCTCCCTGGCCTTCAGCCTCCGCAGAACCACAGAGTTTCTGGTGGCCCTAGCTGATTACTCCATCAAATGCTTTGACAAAGGTATGTCAGTAGCATATTACAAGAAGAGTGCTAAACGCAGGTTATTATATTATATTGCTCCTGTCACAGATTAGCTGGTAGCAGGTGAGGATGATGATACATTGTCAGTTGATGTCATTTGTTTGTAGTTCTAATGGCAGGTGGCGTCCTCCATGTGGGAACAGTTAAAGCCAACCATAAAAATGAATCGCAATTCCTGTATTTTACCAGAGATGGCGCTGTCCTGCAGGTTTAAATGAGTGCCCACTGGAATGTAGAACGCCACTCCGGTGAACGGGCTTAATGTCCTTTCACTACAAGTCACACAGTTCGGTTCCATAATGTCATTAATAAAATGTTTTGAGGACACATCTCCTACCCCCAGACACCAAGCAGCTCGTCAGTTGGATGCGCGGCCATGAGGGAGCGGTCTCTTCTATTTCTGTCCACGGTTCTGGCCGCTACGCCATCACCACTTCATGTGACACGGCCCAGCTCTGGGACCTGGACACGTTCCAGCGCAAGAGGAAGCTCAACATCCGACAGTCTGTGGGCATCCAGAAGGTACAGTAATCGGCTGAATCATTTATTATAGCATCTGATGAACACAATTCATCAGAATACAGTAGTATGGATTCACTGAGATTCCCCCAATGTCTTTTGCGTTTACAGGTGTTTTTCCTGCCCCTGGGCAACACCATTCTGAGCTGTTTCAGCGATGACTCCATCTTTGCATGGGAGAGCGAGTCGCTCTCCTGTAAGTACCAGCTCCCCGTCCCTGAGCAGGGGCCGCGCGTCCACTACAAGGCCTTCGCTGTCACCCAGTGAGCACTTCTGACCGTCTCACATCTCAGCAAAACACTGCTAGGCTACTAGGATTAACTGGCTCTGATCGCCGCCATGTTGTGATGAAAATTATTGTAGTCAAATTATTTTATTTTATTTAAGCTCCATAATGCAACTAACCCTAACCCTAACCCCCTTGACGATATCAAGCCTAATATTCCCTAAAAGTAGAATTCTTGCCTTTTTGTTGTTGTTGTCGTTGTTTTGGTCTCTCTGAAGTTCTATCAGCTCTCTGATGCTTACTCAGGCCATGGGAGTGTGCAACGTTGCATAGTGGAGCTTTAAAGCCCAATATAAATAACATTTATCTAGAAATAATAAATGACCATCATCATACTTCATCGCAATTTTATTGTATTTCAACCAGGCTCCACAATAATAGGCCAATTCAAGAGTGTGTGTGTGTATTTGCTCGACATGTCCAGCGACGGTAAGAACCTGGCCGCAGGAGGAAGGTCCAACCTGCTCCACCTGTGGTGCCTGGACAGCAGGCAGCTGGTCAGAGTGCTGCAGATGCCGGCCGTGGTCCGAACGGTCCGACAACTGCACTTCCTGCCCGACAGCTTTGACGGCGGTGCGAGCCAGGTACACACACCGCACACCGAGTCTGTATCGACATGAAACAAAGTAGAAAAAGCAGAAAAGTCTTCTCCTGACAAGGTTTGAGTGTTAAGTTTCCCTCTGGACAGACCCTGGGCGTTCTCAGTCAGGATGGAGTGATGCGCTTCGTCAACATCAACACGTGCAAGCTGCTCTTTCACCTGGGCTCCCACGACCAGGCCATCACCACGGTAACCGTCAGCCCCAGCGGACGCCATGTCGCCGCCGTCATGGACGACGGCAGCATCAACGTCTACAGTGTCCACAGTCTGAGCCAGGACCTCAACAAGGTGTGTGTGTGTGTGTGTGTGTGTGTGTGTGTGTGTGTGTGTGTGTGTGTGTGTGTGTGTGTGTGTGTGTGTGTGTGTGTGTGTGTGTGTGTGTGTGTGTGCTCTTTCTAAATTGGAAGATATACCGCTCTGGTACGGTAAAGCCATGTCACTGTTATAACTAAACTGTACTAAATGATTCAATTGGAGAAATGGATCACAAAATATCATCAACCTAAAGTGATTTTTTTTTTTATGCAAGCCCCCTCCTCTCCGGACGGCGGTGGTCTCATGCTGTGAGGAAAGTGACCCAACCTCCCACCTCACGGTCAAGGTGAGGTCAGAGGTCAAACAGAGGCCGGTGAAAACCTCTGGCAGGAGACCCCGGGCCAAGGTCCACAGACCACCTGCTGTTGAATCTCTGACGGAAGACAAAGAGGTGGGACACACACAAATACACTCAATCTCACTCTCACTCTCACTCTCACACACACACACACACACACACACACACACACACACACACACACACACACACACACACACACACACACACACACACACACACACACACATTCTAATCTGTGTCTGGTGCTCTCCTCCTTTGTATGCGGTTGGTGTCCACTAGAATGCACACATTTCTTCCTACCACTCAAAGTACACATGTAGTACAAATTGTGTCCACATTTTTCAAATGACAGTAAATGGGGGACTTAACACAATCTTTGTTCTTTCTGTGGTCAGAACGAACTGCCAGCTGGCCTGAATAAGAAGAGGCTTGTGGCTCTGCTCCAGGCCTTCGGTGAATACCCTGCTAAATACAGGTGTGACTTCTTTTGTTTGACCTCTTTATACATAATCTACCATTACTTGCTTTACCCAAACCTTTGCTTTGCTTGTACTTGCTACCGTTACATGTGTTCCAATTTTTGCATGTATTGCGCGCCAAACCATCCCAGAAAGGAGGGATCCCTCTTTTGTGTTGAAAACAGTTGACACGCATAACATGAAGATGCTATAATCTAACGAGCAGACGGTCATAGCTTCCAGTTTGGTGTGTTCCCAGGATGTTTGTGTGGCGCTCTCTGCTGTGTCTCCCAGAGAACCATGCGGCCTACAGCAGCCTGACAGACAAAGGGCTCCACGGTGCCTACCTCAGCCTCCACAACAAGTACCCCATCAAGAGCCACAAGCTGCAGAGAGGACTGCAGAGGTGAACACCCTAGGACCGTGTGGTGGAAAACAGCAATCCATTACTCATGGGTCTTCATTTTGTTATCTGCATCATCAGTGGATCTATGAGTATTGCGGTGAAGGATCTGGTTTGGTCTCAATCTTGTTCTTTCTCATGTTCTCTGCAGGGTATTGTCAGCTCTGGCACACTGGGCCGCCATCTTTGGAGAGACAGAGTATCTTCCTCTGGTGGCGTTCCCTTTTGTCAAGCTCTTCCAGAACAACCCGCTCCTCTGCTTCGAGGTGGTCGCCACGGTGATAGGTACATGTTTTATATTTGACAAAAGACCTCCTCTACCTCTGCACTATCTCGCACGGTTCAAAGATTGTTTACACAATGGAGGAGTGGTGGGTGTACCCGGTGAAGAGACGAGTGTTAAAGGGGTCCGGGTTGTCTGTGTGTGTGCAGTGAACTGGTCCCAGCACTGGTTCGAGTACTTCCCCAACCCTCCCCTGAACGTGTTGAGCATGGCGGAGAACGTGCTGGCCCACCACGACCAGGAGCTGCTGCGGCACCTGGTGGACTGCGGCATCACCTCCCAGGTACCGCCTACCAGCGCTCGCCTCTCTCTCTGTGTGTTGCTACGACTCATAATGTGTGCACAGTGTGGGCACATGTTAAGCATTTTTTTAGTGCAGAGATTTATGCTCAGTTTTGATTCATAATTTTTTTGTGTGTGTGTGTGTGTGTCAGCTCTATATATGGCCCCTGCTGGAGACGCTGTTCTCGGAGGTGCTGACCCGCGACGAGTGGCTCCGCCTCTTTGACAACGTCTTCTCCAACCACCCGTGCTTCCTGCTCATGGCCTGCATAGCCTACGTCACCTGCTGTCGCGCGCCCCTCCTCCTCTGCTCCCAAAAACAAGACTTTGAGGTAGGCAGACACACACACACAGACAGACAGACAGACACACACACACACACGGTCAACTCAACTGCTAAAGAGAAGAGTTGACCGACAGACAGACACACACACACACACACACACACACACACACGGTCAACTCAACTGCTAAAAAGAAGAGTTAGCAGAACTTGTTATTCCCCCCCCCCCAAACTAGCTTTGGTAAAAGGGGGGGGGGGGGGAGAACTTGTTGGACAAGATGTGTATCTTGAGATGGGACACCCACACCAGGGCAAAAGGTCGACTCCCTAGTTTGCTATAGATAATAAACGTCAGTCATCCTGTCCCTTCTTTATCCATCTACTGTTCTGTTTGTTGTGGGAGGTGGATCAAGTCTGAAATGGCCAGTAGCAGCTTACACATTGCATATTGTGGTACCTAACGCATATGCCATGGTTTTCTGTCTCTGCCCCCGTCCTCTCCGCTCAGTATTTCTTCCACCACCGTAACAACCTGGACATGGGCACCATGGTCCAGGAGGCCTACCGCCTGATGGCCAGCACCCCAGCCCCCATCCACCCCCGGGCCCTGCTGGCCGACTTCAGCCCCCTCACCCGGGGCCAGTACCCCGTGTTCAACCACTACCCGGAGGTCATAGTGCAGTACCACAGCCGGGAGCGGGAGCGGATCAGGCAGCAGGAACTGGAGTACCTGCAGGAGAGGTACTCGCTCAGGGACCAATGGCTCCCAGGGTTTTAGTTTGTCTGGTTCCTGCTTCTAAGAGAAATGTGTGTCTCTCTTTATTGCTACTGTTGTCCATTCTGGCTGCTTTGACGCCCGCCTTTCCAGTCAGGGATTACTAGTACTATATTTGTGTGTGTGTGTGTGTGTGTGTGTGTGTGTGTGTGTGTGTGTGTGTGTGTGTGTGTGTGTGTGTGTGTGTGTGTGTGTGTGTGTGTGTGTGTGTGTGTGTGTGTGTGTGTGTGTGTGTGTGTGTGTCCCGGCCCTCCAACAGACAGGCTGTGTCAGAGTTGCGTGCTGAATGTGTCCGCCGGCAGGCGTCTGAAGAGGCCTACTACGCACAAGAGGTACTCCTCTTCTGTCCTCCTTCCCTCTGGCACAGCCCACAGTGTGTTGGTGGATGGAATGCACTCTGGTCCTGGTGCATTCTTCTTATTTATCAAGTCACGCATCAAAGCGCTTTCTAAGGTCCAAAGCAGCTTCTTAAAGGTCCCAAGACATGCCACCAGGTGTGGTGTGATTAGCCGTTACAAGCTGTTGAAAATCTGTCTGTTATGGTGGGCGTGTCCACCTAGATGTGTGCTGGATAGATCAGTCCACCAGCCTACCCAGTGGACTGTAGCAAACGTTGCTCCTCTATCCGTCACACATCTAGGTGGACCCGCCCATCTGTGATCTCATAACAGATAACAGATTTTCAAAACGGCTTGTAACAGCTAATCATACCACACCTGGTGGCATGTCATGGGACCTTTAATGTCTTTCTTCATGTGATGTACTGTACACTGTTCTATTGGAAAGGGATAAATAATAAAATAAGGTGAAACGATAATCGTTTCAACAGGAGCTCTTGAAGCAGGCAGAAGAACAGCGCAGAAACATCCTGGCCCAAGAGGAGGAAAAACTAACGCAACAGAGGACAAGGTAGAACACACACACACATTCACCACACCACACCACACCACACCACACATACACTTACACACTTCATGAACCCAGTGGTGGCTGGTGACCTGTGACCTCCTGGCAGGCTGGGGGCGATGAAGAGGGAGCTGAAGCTGAAGGAGCTGCGGCTGACGGACGCGTCCCGGAGGAGGTTCCTCACGCACCAGCAGGAGCTCAGGGCCTCACACCTCCAGAAGCTGGACCGGGACATCAGCAGGAAGGTACACACACAGGCATGCACGCCTATACACACGCCCATCTGTGTCCATTATCACCGCAGGCTTCCTGTTACTGTACAGTTTTATTAGCATTTTGTAAATGTAACGTATATATTATATGGTAAAGGTATGCATACAAGGTACTTAAAGAAACTACACTGAAAGACAGTGAAGACGGAGACATAAACCAGCTACTGTGAGCGTAAAGACAACGGTCACACCATAGAGAACAGGCCTCTTCAGATCTGCAGAACATCAAAAGATTGAGGAAAAGAAAGAAAGGACAGCGTGGCTTCCCTACTTGTAGATCTTGTATCTAGAGAGGGTCGAGCCGGATGACCTCACCAGGCTCAGGAATGAGCGTATGACTGGAATGCCTGCTGTAGTTCCCCGGCCCCAGGACATCTGGCCTGCTGGACACAATAGGGCTGCGGCGCTTCATCCGGTCAGTCGGAAGGCTGCCTCATCAGTCCCCTGCCACTCGAGACTCTGCTGGGACTCTGCTGGGACTCTGCTGGGACTTTACTGTGTCTCTACTGGGACTCTACTGTGACTCTGCTGGGACTCTACTGTGTCTCTACTGGGACTCTGCTGTGTCTCTACTGGGACTCTGCTGTGTCTCTACTGGGACTCTGCTGTGTCTCTACTGGGACTCTGCTGGGACTTTACTGTGTCTCTACTGGGACTCTACTGTGACTCTGCTGGGACTCTACTGTGTCTCTACTGGGACTCTGCTGTGTCTCTACTGGGACTCTGCTGTGTCTCTACTGGGACTCTGCTGTGACTCTACTGTGACTCTGCTGGGACTGTGAGTCGTTGAACGGCAGGTCCTCAACCGTCAGAGTTTGAAAGCCCTCGATCGGGTCCTCCACCCCGTAAAGTACCTGGTACCCGTACCAAGCCCCCGGTGTTTCCTGTCCCCCCCAGATGGACCTCCGGGAGCAGGAGACGGCGGCGGCGGTGCAGGACCTGGAGATCCGCCAGATAGAGCTGGAGACCCAGAGGAAGCTCCTGGAACAGGTGAACTGGTGCAGACCAGCCCTCACGCCATCCCTTCCTGTGGGAGACTGCAGGCCCCAGAGAGACCTCACGGCCTCACAGTGCTCCGTTTAGGGGGAGGTCGGATTCCAAGGGGCCTCACGTTTGTTGATCTCTGGCGTCTGCAGGAGCTGCTGAAGGAGCAGGTGAGAGTGGGACGACAGGTGGAGGAGGAGGTGGAGGTGAGGATGAGGAGGGCTGAGAGAGACGGAGAGGAGCACAGAGACCTGCTCCACGATGCCGAGACCAACCTGCAGGTCAGGAGTGACACACACACACACACGCACTTATCTGCTGAGTGTAAAGGTAATAATAAAACGGTTACTCACACACACACACTGTGCTGTAGGCCCTTGAGGAGTCGCTGGCAGAGGCGTGTCAGCTGGGCGTGGACAGGGACTGGGAGCGGGAGGTCGGCCAGAGACTGGAGGGTCTGGCTGTGGACGGAGAGCGGAAGAGAGAGCGGCTGGCCGAGGTCCACACAGAGACGCTCTGCCAGCAGGACCGACTGCTCAACACCGTCCGAGACATGCACGGCTGGAAGGTAAGAGAGAGTGAGAGATTTCCACTTTATAACCAACAATCCCAAATAGTGAATCGGTTCCTCAACGCATGTTGCGTCTGCACTCCCTGTTCCACTCTGCTGCTCTTTAGTGGGACGAAGTGATGAGTGCCCGAGCACAGCTACAGGAACAACCACAGCCCTCGACCTCTGCGAACACAGGTTATTTTCACTCACTCACTCACTCACACACATACACACACATACACACTGTGCCATTAAAGCAGATAGTGTCTCTTGCGTCGAGGCAGACCCTGAGCGGCCGGTGACACTGAGGTCCCCCTGCCCCACAAGAGGCCTTCCCCTGAGGCCCAGTGCCGTGGCGTCCGTCCCTCAACCTCATGCTACCCGCCCCGCTGCCGCTGGCCCGAGGCCGGCGGGGGGCGGCGTCCGGTGTCTCAACAGCCCATCACCTCCGGGAAGCACCTCCACCAACTGTAAGTCGCGTTCCCCGCAGATAATTCACTTATCGACCACGGCCTCTTGTAGAGGAACTGATGTCACCAACAAACACAGCAGGTGGCCTGAGTCACCCGGCACCTGATTGAGCCGGTTAGGTGCTAGTTGGCTCTGGTTGTGGTTTGCTGTGTTCTTGTGTTCTTGTAGTTTTTACATAGCTCTGGTTTTGAGAGTTGGCTCTGGTATTTTTGTGGCGTTTTTTAGACAGCTCTGGTTGTTAATTGTAGTTCTAACAAGTAGCTGTGGTTATTGTGGTTTTTAAAGTAGCTCTGATTTGTTCTTGCAGTTGTTAAAGTAGTTATTGTATTATCTAAAGTAGCCCTGGTTGTTATTGTAGTTTTTACTGTAGCTTGGGTTATTGCATTTTTTTTTACAGTATCTCTGGTTGTAACAATTATCTCTTGTTGTTCTTGTACTTTTCATAGTTAGCTCATTGTTCTTGAGGTATAATAGTTCTGATTTGATCTGGTAGTTTTTACACTTGGTTCTGATTTGATCCGGTAGTTTCTCTGGACCGCGGCCGGGCCCATCTGGACAGCGGCGAGCGGCAGTTGATGAGGGACATCCAGGAAATGAGGCGGAAGCTCGCCAGCGCTAAGGCCCGGGGAGGAAGAGGAGGAGCCAGCGACTCTGCTGCTTCCTCACAAGCTGTCTGGTCGCCTGCCCCAGCCCCACAGTGACTTTCGGCCTCCCCTTTAACGTCGTCGTCATTGGAAGGGAAACAACAAGGTGCTTGTGGATGACCTATTCCACCCGTCATATCGGAGTTCAGCCTCAGGGGTCTTTGTTATGTAAAGCATATGACATGTCAGCTAGATAAGGCAGGCAGGATGTTTAATGACATGGGTGTCTTATCAGCGTTGTGACAATCGACAAAGTCTCAAAGACATGGGACCTTAAATGACTCTTTTAACATCCTGTGGTTTCAGTGATTTCTGTAAATATTTGTTTTAACATGTTTTTTTTTAATCGTCGTTTAGATTTAATGTATTCTAACATTTTGACACTTCCATTAAAATAATGGATTTTTGGGTTAATTGTTGTATTCTTTGAATTGCGATATTTATGAATGCGTGTGTCTTATGATTTTTATTGATTCACTGACATCCAGTTTCCAAAAATATGTGACTTCCCCCCCTTAGTTCATTAAAGCACGAAAATTGTGTAAATTATGACAATATACCCATTGAGCTTGTTACGTTTTTTTTAACTGCCATTGATACAAGCAATGACAAAAGAAAATCAATGTTTTCAAAATTGCATAACGTTCGTCAGATCATTCAATTCGGTTCCTCCGTTATTTCAGTCCGTGGGCATCATCAAGACGTTAAAAGAAGTCGGGTGTGTAACTCTAGTTAAGTAAACAATGACTGCTTGTTATGGTCTGAACACGTGTTGCACTGTGACTGTCCATAGGGTGTAGGAGCCCGTGATTAATGTGTTCATATGTCAACTTAGGGAGTTGGAGCCTGTGATTAATGTATTCATATGTCAACTTAGGGAGTAGGAGCCCGTGATTAATGTGTTTATATGTCAACTTAGGGAGTTGGAGCCCGTGATTAATGTGTTCATCTGTCAACTTAGGGAGTTGGAGCCCGTGATTAATGTGTTCATACCTCTAACCTGTCGGGCCGATTAATCGGCTATTCAGTGTCTGTCCGTACGGATGGGTGGTGAGTTGAGCTGCGGGCTGTCCCTGTCTTTCTCCAACTGCGCCTGGAGGATGGGTAGGGACGCACCTTCAATGGGAAATGTTCAATTCTAGTTCCTTCCAGTTTGTTAAACTCATTGCTTTAACCTAACCAAACAGCAGAGGTAAAATACTGAAATAGCTACTCAAGTAAAAGTACAGTTACATCACTGAAGTTTTACTCAAGTACAAGTACAAGTATTGTAGTTAACATTTACTCAAGTACAAAGTACTCTTTTCCAAACCTCTTCAGTACTAGTTACTAGTTACTTTTTTACTGGTCATATATTGGGAAAAAAATACAAAATACCAACGAAAATCTCAATACATTTACTTGAGTAAATGTAATTAGTTACTTTCCACTTCTGCCAACCAACCAAACCAACCATACAAAAACAGCTTTTGTTTGGGTAGGATAATACATATGCTGAGAAATTACTGGTTTGTGCAAAACTAGTTTTTAGCAAACATTCATAAGGGTTTTTTTTTCGTTTTTTTTTCTACCACTCTTCTATGTTTCTTGTCAAGTAAGAAGGCTGACCTCTACACACCCAGACTCAATGACCTAGGTGTTTGGCATGAAAATATTTTCCCATAACGATTTTCCAAATGTGGCTCCCCTGTAAATGTAATAAAAAACATATAAAAATATGTTTTTTTTCTTTAATAAGGAACCGTATCTCCCATCTGTCCATCCATCTTCCTCTAAGTAGCCTGCATATCTGCAAAGGCCAACAGGTAGAGGCAGGCAGGTAATACCTGACTTTTATGGCACCCTGCAGACCCCTGACTGCACGCCAGTGGCTATACGGCACTAAGCGTTTAGCACATGGAGATCACACAGCAGTGGAAGGATACGCCTTAACGTGGTTGGTGTTTTTCCATCCATTTAATTACAGAGATTGTGTGGTGAAGGGTAAAAAAATAAGTAGTTTCAACTATTTAGTTTTTTTCCAATGGACCAGTTTTTGAAACATCTCTCACGAGTCTCTATGTGCTCTGCAGCAGCACAGGATCCAGAGCCTCAAACGCATTATACTTAAAGGGACCAGCTATCCCTGGATCACAGCTCGAGCACCAGTGTCCTGTCAATGGAGTACAGCGCGCATCTGAAGACCCCTTCTCTGAATCTTAAGTAAGCTGAAAGAAGGACTCCCGCCAGGCCTGCTATTCCTCTTTTTCCCCCCTTCAGTTTCCTTCCAGGAAACCCCTTTATAGTCCCAGCTCTACTTTGGAGGATAGGCCTAAGGTAACAGTGGGGCTTCTATCTGGCAAATCGTTTCAACAGACCGTCATGGACCCACACGGCCTCTCCGTGCTGTCCCATCTGAGGGCCAAGCCGGTGGGCAAAGTGAGGCGGAGGGTCCGGGAGCTCCGCAGCTCCACCGCATACTATGGTGAGGGAGGAGAAGGAGGGGGTCCGCCGACCCTGGACCTCAGCCACAGCGAGAGCCAGCGGCTGGCCGTGGACACCCTGATGGGGGAGGGCGGCGTGCAGGGCTACCGGGATCTGCTGACTACGGAGGGCGAGGTGGACTTTCTGTCGGAGCGGGAGAAGAGTTACATCCTGACGAATCAACAGGATGGACACGTGGGCGGCGGTGCGTAACGAGTTTATTTTGTGTTTTTGCAAGCGAATGATGTTATTTTTACGGCACATAGGCCTATAGGCTATATTTCTGCATCTGATGAGAAATTGCATTAAACAGATAGCGACACGGTAGATGGCGATGATGAAGTCGGGACGTCCCAGCAGTGTACGGGGCCACTGTCTCTCGGCCGTCTCTCTGCTTCAGAAGAGTCCGCTGATGGCAGCGCCACCCTGGAGCCCAGTCTGCCCCTCGGGAACCAGAACGGTAGCTAACCAATTTATGCCTACATGAATTGCCTCTGAGCTTAAACACGAATTACGAAACATTAAAATAGAAGACAATAGCAAAGCCATACCATTTGTATCCATAGGTTTACTCTACAAGCTAAAAAACGATTGTGGTTAAACTAGTTGAAAGGCTATATCATTTTCCCCAGCTTTGATCGGAGCAAAACTTCCCTTTTCATAGCCTTATTTGTATTTTTTTTTAATTAGACACATTTCACAAAGCACTTTACAAAAAAACGAACCAGATCAAACCAAATAGGCCTGCAGAATACAGAAAAGATCGTATAGAATAATCTAACTAAAACACCTCTGCATTATGAGCTCCTCTAAAAGGCAGCATGCGCTGTATTTCAGTCCTGTTGATGTTCTTGCTCTCACCCACTGAGGCGTGGAGCCGAGTGGATCGGAGCAGCAGAGCCAGTCCAACGTGGAAGTGTTTCTCCAGTCCGAGAGCAGGGAGGGCAGCATGAAGGACCTGGTCAGAGAGCAGATCCGAAAGGCTCAAACGGTATGTTCTGTGTGTGTGTGTGTGTGTGTGTGTGTGTGTGTGTGTGTGTGTGTGTGTGTGTGTGTGTGTGTGTGTGTGTGTGTGTGTGTGTGTGTGTGTGTGTGTGTGTGTGTGTGTGTGTGTGTGTGTGTGTGTGTGTGTGTGTGTGTGTGTGTGTGTGTGTGTGTGTGTGTGTACAACATTGTTTTTTTACAGGCATGCAAACTAGTCACCTTTCGGCCGTTTTTTTTTACAAAATTGGCCACTTGTGTGATTCGTGGAGATCCATTGAGAAAACATTGGGGGTGGGGGGGGTCTACAGTCTGACGAAAACGAGACGATAACTAAATAAAAAACTACGACTAAATCTTTTGACACTTTCGTCAACGAATAAAAACGAGACGAAAATGTAAGCGGGACGATTTGGGAAGCGATCCAATCAGAACTAAGCTCTTTATGTGGGGAAGTAGGCCTACTGATCGTCCCGCCCGGCAGGTCAACTAGCAAGCGCTGCTGCGTCGCAAGCAAGTGTCCCTTTGTAAACAGTTTGGCGTAACAATCACCGGTTAAAACACAACCAACTTGAAGTCATTGGTAGACGAGTCATCCCAAAATTCACGCAAAGATAAGCATCCTTAAACTGTTTTTTCTTTCAAGCTAATGTTATGTGTGTTTTTCGCTAAAATTGGAATACAATACAAGCTGAAAGAAACCACCCCTGTCCTGTAATGGTACCGGAGCTCTGTGCTGTCGACACCACAGCGGGGCACAGAAACACAGGATTCACTGTGGTTTCTGTGACATGATAAACACTAAAAATGAATACTAATGTTTTATAAAGAAAGCTATCTTAGTTGGAAAGCCACGCAACAGATAGCCAGGAGCAGAAATATAATATAGAGACAACTTGGAGCTGTGTGTGCGCGTATGACAAGGATGGGCCACTGAGTGCAAATAAAGCTAGTGCATCCCAGAACAATACCCTACAACAGACCAAGGAGGACGCGAAAAAAATAAAAAATAAATAAATAAACTCCGGGAAGTAAAAAAAAAATAAATTATTATATAAAAAATATATATATTAAAAATATATATAAAAACATACATAAAAAAAAAATATATATAAATTATATTAAAAAAAATTATATAAAAAAATATATTTAAAGAAATTATATAAAAAATAATTATATAAAAAAATAATAATAAAAAGAATTTGACCTGCGAGCGCATCTTTTTTTTTGGACCTGCACGCATCTTTTTTTTGGACCTGCGCACGCATCTTTGTTTTGGACCTGCGTGAGCATTTTTTTTTTTGGACCTGCGCGCATCTTTTTTTTTTACCAAAAAAAAATGCGTGCGCAGGTCAAATTTTTTTTAATATAATTTTTTAATAATTTTTTTAATAATTTTGTTTAATGTAATTTTTTATATAATAATTATATATATAATAATAATTTATATATATATATTTATATATATATATATATATATATATATCATACCTGCAAACTAGTCACCTTTCGCCGTTTTCAACTCAAAATAGATAATTTACGTGAATCGTGTAGATCCAAAGAGGGTTTTTTTTAAGGGGGGGGGCTGACCGACCAACCAATCAACCAACCATAGACTGTATAATAACCAGGGGAGCGCATAACTGGTATGCAAGTACGCATGCGCGCCCATAATCAGCAATGCGTAACGTCACTTGTGCCACTACAGCGCCTTTGCGTAACTCACCGTCAGGTCATCAAAACAAAACTACACGTGTATCTTGTACTACTTCTGCGTCTCCCCACCTGCAAAAAAAAAGGCAAAACGGAGCCGGAGCGCTGTGTGCACCGCTGTGTGCACCGCTGTGTGCACCGCTGTGTGCACCGCTGTGTGCACCGCTGTGTGCACCGCTGTGTGCACCGCTGTGTGCACCGCTGTGTGCACCGCTGTGTGCACCGCGCACACTGGAGAACTGCGCAAAATCAGCTGATCGCAATATCCGTCACTGTGAGACATCCTATCGCTCCGTGGCAGTGACGGAGTGCGTACCGAACACCATCTCCTGGTACTCAAATGAGTAACTCACTAAAAAAGTTATGTGCACCCCTGATAATAACCGACTGTATAATGAGCGAGAAACAAGTTTGCTATCTTCACAATAAAAAAATCTTTGGCCAAATGACTCCACGTTCCACGTTCCATGTTCCACGACCACCAATCGCTATCAAGATATACCACAGCGCGCGTTTCTTTCCCCATCGTTCCAGTCCTGGAGTGGACTGCTCAGTCGTAACTGACCAGTTTATGGGTTAATAAATGTGCCATTTTTGCTATAAGAAAATGTTGTCTTTTCCCTTTATTTTCTTCTGGGAGTACACCAGAATGCTTAATTTCCATGTTAAAATAGCAAAATTTGGCTAGGGGGGGATGCCCCCAGACCCCCCTACAACGGTTTAGTTTGTCACCTTTTTCAACCCTTATGAGTTTGCAGGTATGTTTTTAGTAGCACCCTTTAACCCCACAAAGTTCCTGTTTTGCTGTCTTCTTGGTAAAATGCAGACAATCTGCTCTGGCTATGTTCCTGGAAATGAAAAGAAGAGGAATGATGAGGCTTTCAAAGTTTGCAACAACAAACCCATACTCCTGTGGTGTCCGACCTCCTCAGGTCCTGGTGGTAGTGGTGGACACCTTCAGTGACGTGGAACTCTTGTGCGACATTCTGGAGGCCAGCGCCCTGAGGAACGTGCGTGTGTACGTACTGCTGGACCGTCTCAATGTACAGCAGTTCCTGGACATGTGTGTGACCCTGAATGTCAGCGGCAAACACTTCCCTGTGAGTCTCCGTCTTTCTCTCTCTTCCTGCCTTTTGGAAGCTAACCACCTACTGCTGCAGCCGGACCCACCCTTTTCAAACCCAATTAATTAGAGCCTGACTGATACTGGATTTTAGGGGTCAATACCGACATTAGGGAGTTAATAATTATCGATATTGATATATCGGCGATATTCAAAATATAAATGCATCAGCGTTGCCAGATTGGGCCAGATTTCCTGATGAATCTGGCAACACTGGGTGGAACGGCTCCTTGGGATTGGCTGCTCACCCTTTTGTAAGCAGCCAATGCTTTGGGCGACAGCGCCATCGCCTTCTCACAGAACATGTTGTCAAACTGTTAGTGCTGGGAGTGTGTACGTGGATAGAGGTTCAACCACCACAGTAGATGGTTTATATAGAGGTAATAACACTTTTAAATTGACACCATTTCAAAAGTTTTCATATCGGCGCATATCAACAAACATATACGCTGATAAAGATTGTGTATGTAATAGGCCAATATCGGCCATTAAATCAGCCAATCGATATATCTGTCGGGCTCTACATTTTAAGTCCCTCAAGTTGTACATTTAAAAACGTTCAAG
The DNA here is from genome assembly GCF_964030765.1 of Micromesistius poutassou. NCBI lineage: Eukaryota > Metazoa > Chordata > Actinopteri > Gadiformes > Gadidae > Micromesistius > Micromesistius poutassou. The sequence goes on from NC_140278.1 coordinate 6,851,241, forward strand.
TACTTAGTTGTATATATTATATTCTGAGACAACGTGTTTATGCACATCAATACAGTGGAGGATGGGTGAGAGTCATCTGAGGTCATCTGTTGCCCTGTGTGCGTGTGTAGAGGCTGTCGGTGCGCAGCGTCAGTGGACATGGCTACTGCACTAAGACAGGGAGGTGGCTCTCCGGGCAGATCACCCAGACCTTCATCATCAGCGACTGGACCCAGGTGCTGACCGGCTGCTACAGGTAGGAATGTTCTCCTGTTGTGGAGCTTCAGGACATGCTGGGATGTTTAGAAAGAACTTACAAGAAGTACTAAGTTGTTGGTAAGAACTTCTTAGTAAGAACTTTGATATGTGATATTTATGTATTCTGGAACTGTTCACACAGCAACTAATAGATTCAAAACTTGCATTTATGATTTCTATACTCTGTCCAGTTCTATTTTAGTGAAGCTAGGTTGTGCAGGACTATATCTCTTTTGGTAGCTACTCTAATTTAGATTGTTCTCTGCCTGACTTGCATAACAGTGTCAAGTAAAAGGGTAAAAATGTAAATGGAAACATTAATTAATACACGCAAGCTTCAAGGGACTCCAAATGTCTCTCCAATGTCAATCGGAAGCTTCTTGATTCAAATAAGACCTTCATAAAAACATGATGTTAAAATAACGTTAATGTAGTTCTAAAGGTATTTTTGAGACGCTGTTGTCAAAACCTGTGCTGTGTAGCAGAGGTTCCATCAGTGATCAATAGCTCACAGTGTTTTAGTGGATAGAAATGTGTGTCTGTCTTAAATTCTACTACTGTAAATACTTGCTGCTTTGACGTCGACCCTTTCCTGTCTGGGATTGGTATTACTAAGTGTGTGTGTGCCTCCTCAGTTTCTCCTGGCTTTCCTGGAAGGTCAACCGGAACTTCATTGTCCTCCTGGAGGGCAGCTCAGTGACGTCCTTCCGTCAGGAGTTCCGCAGGCTCTACCTCAGCTCCCAGCCGGTGCCCCCTCTCTTCCACGCCGCTGTGACCCTGACCCCCTCCGCCCCAGGCCCCACCCAGCACAGCCCCTCTGACTCTGTGCTGAGGAGCATGCTGAAGAGTCAGAGATGGGTCAACACCGGCAACGACAACATCAACGCCACCAAAGACGGGAAAAAAGCAGCAGCGGCGGCGGAAATCCCAACCGCTACAGATCCGACGCAGTTGGCCTTATCCCAGTTAGAAGTCGAACTCAACCGCGCGGAAACGTACGTGATGAGTCTGGCGCCGGGCCAAGCGCTGACGCAGGCGGACGGCCCCTCTCGATGGAACAGAGAGATGCCGCAGCACCTCGGCAAGGCTGAGGCCGACCACGGTCTCTCCGATGCTAATGTCAGCGGCAAGAGACGGTGGAGGACGCTGCAGGCATACGCGTCCCACGCAGCGCCCTCCGACACGACGTTCTCCCGCTCCTACCAACACAACGTCCCCGGTGTAGACGCCGCGTGGTGCGCACACGGCCCGTCCACCGCAAGGACGCAAATGAGTCCTCGCGCAGCAGGTACCACTAAGCCCGCTACGGGGGCTGGACGCCTGTACCCAGACTACAGCAGAAACCGCAGAGCAGCCACGGAGTCGGGGACGGCCGCGGTGAACTTTGACACGCTGAGACGATCGCAAAAGGCCCAGCCGAGGCCTGACACTGACACTCAGCCTCTGCTGAGGTCTCTATCGCTGCGAGCGCACACACAGGGCCTCTTTATCCGCACTCAAAGCCTAAGACAATGGCCAGCGGCCCAGCTGTCGCCACAGAACACCGGGTGCCGGACACAATCCCCCAAGTGTCTCATATCCCCACAACCCCATCATCTGAGGCCTGGAGCTGCATCCAAAGATACGCAATCCTTTCGGACTGATACCAAAACCGATTTCAAGTCTCCGGTGAATCCGCAGCTGGAATCAGGGTTTTCTGTGGCGGCCACTAAGGGCCCGCAGAGCTACCCCGCCCAGCAGTTGGTGCCGTCTCAACGGTTGCATTGGATTTCCCAGTTGCACTCCAGGCAGGTGGTGCCCGGGGTTAACGGAAGAGCCCGGCCAGAGGGACGTTGGCGCGCGGGGGAGTGGTAGGACCAGCGGAGTGCTTGGCAGACCAGCGATGCTCCGCAGAGGTACGGCATTCAGTTGAACGCTGGAGGGGAATCACTCAATGGGACTCAGGGGCCAACAGGACTTCTCTGGGCTGGTGTGGCTCCACCTCTGTGGAGGCTGGTCACTCGTTGCGGGATTCTGCGTCACGACATGAATGAGCTAGAAAACAGTATGCTTGGCATGAGGTGTTTTGTTTAAATGGTTAAATAAACGTTTTATCAGTGCATAATTAAAATGACTATGAATTGATTTCACAATCTGTGTGGACAGACATTGAACAAAATACCCCGCTTTTTCTGTGCTTGACTTATTTAGAACTGAATGAGATGAGACGGATCTGGTTTACAGTACCAAGAACCAAGTTATCTACAGTACACAGTACACAGAACCAAGTTATGTTTGACTGTTACTTGTATATTTTTCTGTTGCAAATAAATAAGCACGAGACATAATCAATGTAAAATCCAGAAAGCATCATGTTTTATTAACAAATAGTTTCACAATAAATATTCCAAAATAAAAATGTAAGTGTTTCATTTTAAGGTAAGCAGGTTTTAATTGTCAATATACATTCTTATGGACTCCCAGAAAGATGGGGCATTTACATTGTTTCAAAGCTACAATCCTCCACTAAAACTGTTTTCCTTCCCAATGTTAAGTCAGCCTTCTAAATCTGTTGCGGCTGGGCATCCATCTATGGCTGGTCTGTATTGGTCTCCTCCTGTACTCTGGCTTTCCAACACCTTGTTCCACCAGCACTCCCTGAAGCTCAGCTCACCAACACTGGCCAGACTTTCACCATCCTGGCCGTCTTCCCTCATCTTCTCTGGAGCCAGGTCCTCAGACAACACCTGGAAGCCACACAGTAAGGAGATTACTCCATTTAGGATGAAAGAAGAACCACAAATGTACGTTCACAAACGAACATATCCACAAAAAGTGTCAAAAGGGAAAAAAACATTCATTTGAAATACATTTGTTTTTATTTCTTATCAAGAGCCCTCACCGCAGTCAGCGTCTGTAACGTCTCCTCCGTAGGGTTGAGCCGCTCTAGTGCCTCATCTGACCTGCAGAGGGCGCTCTCACTGCGCTTCAATACGAAGGAGGACTGCTGCAGGCGAAGCATGCGCAATAAGAGCCTGAAAGGGGGAGAACATTTAATATTCAACGATAAATAACAAATACATAATCCCGTACAATGTAGTATCATCATTAACAACAGAAAATACATATGGAGTCAATACATGCACATAACTGCCTCGAATGTCTAACATGTTTTATTATCTTGTATGTTCCATTATATGTAGGCCAATAAAAAGTCAATTCAATCAAAATGGAGAAAATCCCAACAGGGAAAATTAATGGTGCAGCGAAAGCTACAGTCCATTGGGGGCGGGACACTTAAAACATCTGTGTAGATCGTTTCTTTGGGTTGCATCATCCGTTGCCGTGGAGGAGCTCATAGTAAATTCCACATTCCTTCCCCCTGCTCCCTTACCTCGTTCTGATAAAACACACGCAGGCCTCCAGCCAGGCTCTGTCCTCTCCCTCCCCGTCTCTCCTCTCTTCTCCCTGCCCTTCCTCCGTCCTGCTGCCATTAGTCTCAGCACCGGCTCCTCGCTCCTGCAAGGAACAGGGGCCTGCATCTGGGCCGAATACACATTGACATCCAGGTTATAAAAGGCATTAGGGTCAAAGCAGCAAACATTAATAGGTGTATTTTGGCAGTTGTATCTTGTATGATTGATTGATACCAAATACAAGCTGAGAATGGTCAAATGGGTGCTTTTAATTGAATCTGTAAATCGCTATATGCTTGCGAACACTGAACTGACTTCATCATCCACTTCCAGACGTACCGAGTGATGAGTTGGCCTCTAGCTGGTGTAGGCAGGTCTGTCCCAGGTTGTACCAGTGCCAGGGGTTATAGGGCAGCAGGCTGCACAGCTGCTCCAGTGCCGCCATCTTGGCTCCTAGTGCTCCAGAATGCTGATGGATGCTGACCTGGACGATATTTAATTTATTGTTTAGCATTTAGTATTGTACAACCAAACGTTACCTATTATATTTTGCTTTGCTGCAATCTTGAACCAGCTTTGATCTTACCATCAAATAGGATTAAAAAGGTGTGAACTATGCAATATAGTACTCTATATTGCAAAGAAAGTAACTTCAAATTGCATTCAACTTTACAGAGGCCTACAGTACATTCACCTTTACTATGAGGGTAAGAGTTTGTGTATTTACACTTCTTTATGTGATTATTTCTCATCATTAAACGTCTGTATATAGAGTCCTTGCAGTGAAAGAAGACACGTAGTGTGTCTGTTTGCATTCTGTTGCATACCTTTAGTAACAGCAGGCTGGTTAAATGACAGGTGTTGGAGGCTTCCTTGCTCTGGGGAAGAGAAACGTGCAGACCTGCATTGACACTCTTTTACATTCTGCGTTCTTAGATAAATAAGATAGCAGCATTAATCCAAACAGATGGTCAGGGGAGCCATTTGGAAGTGAACCATTTGGAACACGTCCACTATGTGGCTCGGCAATGTAGTATATGACTGAGTGTTGGGTCTGTCAGTGTACATACCAGTAAGTCAGCAAGCTCAAGGGCTCTCTCTCCTTGTCCTAGGTTGGAGTAACATCGGGCCATTCCCTCCCACACGTCTCTTCTGATCGTCAAGTTAGTGTCTGGGACCCATTCGAGACAGCTTTTGTAGGCCTCCAGGGCTTCCTGAAACATTGCAGAAACAAGACGGTTGTTATCTTGTTGTATACCTTTGGGAGCGTGTTTTGTAGTAGTGTTTGAATTGAGGTTACAATTACATAAAACTCATGTAATAGATGACCATTTAGGTTAAATTGAGGTGATGAAGGCGGGCCACTCTGTTAAATACTTTGTATTTCCTCTGCCTGCAGGCGAGATCCCCTCGGAATTTAAAGACCTTCTGCTTTTCCAACGAGTCTTCTGTGTCAAGAGCTGAACTCTGACAAAACCACTGGGGAAATGAACACAAACTTACATTGCTATTTTGAAACAACCAATTTAAGAATAAGTGGAAGTGGGGAAAGATTCATGTTGGCATTCATGTCAGTGGGTAAAAGCTTAAGAAAATAACCAGTATAACAAAAATATTTCACCCTAAACAGAAAATATACCACGCTGTCAATTCGTTTTGTTTGCTGCTTATGAGGGCCGATTTTTAGAATTTCAACAGATTAATTAATTGGTATTTACTGATCAGATGTCGTTCAATTTATTTGGTGCATGAATGTATTCAACAGGGGAAAGTCTTACCTGCGATTCACAACATTTTGCTTTGTAGGGTAACAGATTGACGGACGCTTTGTCCTTAGTTTCGCCAAACACAGAATCATCAAATGTACTTCCAAAAATCTCCATGTTGAATTATATGTGCCCAAACCTGATCAAATTGCTATTTACGAACAAGAACGCTACAACTATTTGACGTTCATGTTGCGCGCTGCTACATCTGCATTCAGTACGTCAATAAAAAACACCTCGAGTAGAATCATGTACGGGAACAAGGTTCCGCCTAGCGGTGTTCCTATGCAGCCTTGAACTAGGACGTCGAAGGGGTTCAGGTGTAGTTCCCTTATTTCTCCAGAGGTTAGTGATTTGTCCGGAGTAAAACTCAGTAGACCCATGATGTTATTATTATAGATCAATGTATCATGGCCTGGCTAAAAGAGCACACTTTAATTTAAAGAGAAGACAATGAATGTGGAGATATCAATGAGTTCATGATAATAATATAATCACAGAAATGTTTATTTTTATTTATCTTCTGAAATGTATGCTGAAAAAGAATCAATCTAATTAAATAACAAACTATCCACCAACGTATTGCGTCTCATGGAAGGACAATGAAATACCTCCTCAAACAATGAATGAATATCTACTTCTAGCTGGAAATTCAAAATATTTATTTCTTAATAAAAAAAAAGTGTATGATTAAAAGAGACAACATTCAGGTAAAACTGATTTTACTTAAAATGTTACCTGTTGCAATGTTACCGGTTGTAACAACAAACAACAGACTCAGCAAACATTGGACTGGTCCACCACCACCATTATCTTTCAATACAATGTGAAAATCACTGTGCTGCAGCAAATAATAGAGAAAAAGAAACATAGAAAAAGTGTTTGAAATGTAGGAATTGTCACTACTACTATTAGGCCTTTACCTATCAATACAACATCCCGAACATGTATTAGAAAATCCCAGTTATTGGCTGGAGGAACGTGGAAGGAAAAGCCAATTGTATATAGCTGCGGATTTGCTCAACATTTCAATTCTAACATTACTATTGTCCATCAACATTCAACCGCCCGACATACTGACAAGTAACTGTATATACACAGAGAGGACCATTGCGAAAACAGCCAAAGTATAAGCAAAAGGCCAGCGATAGAACAGCGGGTCAATCACAATGTAAACTTAGTTATACTGCACAGGGTTAACTGGTTTAAATGACAATAGCATCAGCTCATTGAACAGTACACTACAGCAGACCTAGCACAACTTAGAAGGAGCTGGAGCATCTCATATTTCAGCTCTATTATTGGTAATAGTAACAGAATTTAATAATACCGTATAACAAGGCAGAATATTCAGTCACACACTCTTTGGTTTCATAGGTCATACTTCCCAATTCTTTTTTTATAAGACTTGACTATATACTTAATATTTTAACTGTTACATACAGACTTAAATGAAAAGTACCATTGGCCAACATAAGCTGCTATCGTTTAATCGTAGTCAATACTTAGTAGAACATCAAAAATTGCCACACATTTTCCTCTAGGAAACAACCAAATGAATGTTGATTCCCCTAAAAAAACAGACACACTTTGTATCTTTTGTTTTATTGAGTTCTGGCTAGGAATATGTTACACAGAAAAGACTAGGTACCATGTAGCTACTCGGGCAGCCCTGAAAAACTAAAGCAAAACTGAAAGAAGAAAAGAACATCACTAAATTGCACATACTATGTGTGTCTGTATAACTCAATCCAATGACATGTGGACATTTCCGTTACTGACGTAATCCCTTAAATAGAAAGATATGAAACCATATACTATGGGACTGTCTAGACTAGAGCATTTTGATAGGGGCTGATAAACATGTTGATCCTAACAAGGGAAAGACATGGGGAGCTGGCATGTAGCTAGGTTAAAAACAAGCAACCAAACACTCACATTAAACCACAGGACAACAGAAAACACAGATTTCTGATCTCATTCGACTAGTGCCATTGGCTTAGCGCAACAACTCACTTACTTTAACCCGTTAGGACCAGCATGAGCAATAACCTGTGATTTACCAGGGTTAGCACTGTCAGTGCTCTGTGATTAACGTTTGGTTATTCTTGAACATAAGACAATACATTCATGGAACCGTCCCTTGGTACTGAAATACACATAGAAATGTGGGTCAAGTCTGACTAAATCAGCCTATATCCTGCACCAGGCAAACTAACCAAATATTGTATGTACAAAATGAAAAGCTGTTTGTCTTTGTTATTGCATGCAGTACAAGATTTACAGGATACCTTGCCAGACACAATTAACACGTATTTTTCGTATTTTCGTTTTCACTGCAAGGCACTTGACACATTATGGTAAACAATTGTACAGTTGAACACAACATCAAATTGATTGATTGAATTGATTGTTAATCTACAATAGCTTTTGGGATTCCAGATTGAAATTTACGATAGCTTTTTGGATTATAGCTAACAATTTATGTTGGCTTGGAAAAACGTCAAGAAATAATTTTTAACCATTTCTCAGTTCAAAATATTCATTTTTCAGTTCTTCCTTAAAGTGTGACAAGTGGCTAATGTAGATTCACGACAGTCAAAAACATTTTGAAAGTCAGACACATTATGTCCACGAGAGACACACAGACACTTAAAGCACGGGTACCAGTGGAAATAATGCAGCACTCGGTCATGCATCGCAACTTTTAAAAAACGTGTGAAATCTTTCACAGTGTCCTCCTAAGCATGTCTGAAACCGCTGGCAATCTGGCCAATCAAGAATATAAGCCACAAGGGCCCACCGTAGGTTCATCTAGTGAAAGATTCAGTGGTATCCATCCATTGCAGACAGAGGGAAGCAGAGGGGAGACTCTGTGATGGCCATCTTCATACAGGAGTACATGGTGGTATTTTGAGTGATCTCCCATCACAAGGTACGTTTAGCGCAACAACAACAATGCACAGTGAACAAGTATTTATTTTCTTTTTACATGGAACGTGCTCCAAAGAAAGTCTGAAGTCCAAAACATGTTAGCAGAAGTTAGTTTTGATAAGCCGCTGTTCTAAAATCTGCTTTCCCCCTTTTTTCACCGCCCTTTTGAGTATGTACAAAATGGGTGATTGGTAGAGAAAGTTGGCATAAATAACAAAGAAGCCCACAATGCAGATGAGAAGAGCCTTACGGTAAAGATGTCATGGGCAGGGAGGGTAAAGTAGAACTGATGCAAGAAAATGCATTTTGTATCACAATAGAAAACAAAAGACCAATTTCTCATTTCTCTCTTGCGACTGAGTTTGTAAAATAGCACTCAGGTTGTGCAACTTTGATAAAAGAAAGTGACGGATGACCCAGAACAATTGCTTAAAGCGATAAAAAACACCCCACTCTTGGGTAATACATATCAATAGAAAAATGAGACAATTGGTAGGATTTCTCCTTCTTAAAACACACCAAGTAAAAAAGGCAAAGTATTTGTTAAGACAATAGTATACAAAACAGATTTGGTCTCACAGAGCCATTAAATGGTATAATATGAGATAAAGGTGCCTAATGGGGACTTACTCCACGACTTACAGAAGTGGATAAAAAGTGCATGCTTGCTTTACTCTTTCACTGTCAGTGCAAAGCACTAGCCTGTTGGAAATACCGAAAGGTTTTTTTAAATCAATTAATTAGCACCTATTTCTGTATTTCATTTTTCCAATAGCCTTGAATAACAGAGCAGTAGTCTCAAAATCCTCTTCAACCTTAGATAGAAATAAAACAAATACATGACATAAAATAAAATAAAAATCCAGATTTTTGGTAGGCTTCAAGTGACATGGGGGGGTTTCTCAAAGAGAACATTTACAATAGGGAACAACTCTGTCTGACAGTCTCCACACTCCATATATTCGACCAGCGTACCCTAATGAGTACACCAGCACAGTGTGTGGAGAGAGTAGGGCTGAGCCACATGTTTACGTCCTATACTTTGGCACAGGAAGAGGCCTCCATTTTAGTTACTATCTTTCCAATTTGGTTTGAAACAACATATTTGGTTGGGCATTTAACCGATCTTAAGAAATGTATTAAAAAAGAAAAAACTAACTAAAAGGCATGATTGTTTTTTCGCATCATAATTCAGATTTGTGTGTATGAATTTTCATATTATGAATACATCACAAATTAATGAATGTATGTTCTAATAAAAAAAGGGAAGACTCATTGGAAATAAAAGGAAGAATTCTGCATTCTGCATCATTATTATTAATAAAATCATTATTATTATTATTATTACACTCAGAGCATACATTTCCTCTAAGGTGCTTTTCCTCATCCACCTTGACATACCTTTGGGAGTCAACAACACTTTCCTATGACTGATTGTACACAAACATAATACAAAAGATGTCAGTCGCCTTTTTAACACAAGGCATCAATCAGACACATGTCTTTCTCCCAATGGATTATCAACTTGTATTAAGGCCTTATTTCTCTCTGTACTAAAAGTTACAACCAGGTGCTACATTTAAATGTTGCGTCAGTCTGCTATGCAAATCGACATAAGCCAGTAGTAAAGAAGGTGCACATGCTGTGGTTTGTGTTCGTTGGAGAGTGGAGCGCTACGATGAACCGCCGCCGGATCAAAAGCGCCTCAGACGACCACAGCAACGTCTGCGGGGTAAATTCAAACTTGCCGCCTTTTAGCAGAGAGGCAAGAGTGTGCTGCCAATATAACCACGGAAATTGTTTGGCAGCATATCTTCTAAAATAGGGAACTGGGCTATATCAAATCCCTATGGATAAAAAAGGCACACTTTTCTAAAACATGTTTATAATAAAATATGTGGCAATTTATAAGGTGTGCTGCTTGGGGTCCTACAGTCCTGTCAGAGACCCTGTTTCTCAGATCTCCTGTTCCATTCCCTACAGTCAATAAGCATAAAGACAACGAGTCTTTCTCTCAAGCCTTCCTCTACCGTCACAACCGTTCTCAACATAACTCGACCGGGAGAACGCTATGAAACTCGCATTATATGCAGACATGAAAAGATCGTTCACGTGTGTCTTGACAGTATGGTCGATTCATATGACGAATCAAAAGACATGCAAAAACCCACGGCTACGAGAATGGCTTTAGCTTACCACTGCATGCTCACACTAGTGACTATATTTACATGGAGGGCCTTCCCCGGGAACGCCACCGCTAGTCCTCCGAACCCGACAGGGACTTCCTCACGCTGCGGGACGGCTGCCACACCTCGCTCTCGTCCGACTCGTCCTCCTCCTCCTCTTCGTCGTCCTCGTCTTCGTCGTCCACCTCGTCCCCCGTCGTCATGGCGGTGGCGGCGGCGGCGGCGGCCTGCCCCCGGGTGGGCGTGGCCGGGTCTACCAGAGACGCCTCGTGGCCGTCGTCCGCCTTGCCGGTAGGCTCGCCGTGGTCCAGGAAGGGGTCCAGGCCGGTGTCCACGCGGCGGTGGACCTCGGCGAACCACTCCCTCACCTGGAGGGGGAGGAGGGGGAGGAGGGGGCCGGGGACACACGTCAGCGGAGAGCGAAGGGGCCCGTCTCGAAGACTTTCATCTCAATAAATGTCTCTTAAAGGTGACATATTATACCGCCTGGTGTGAGTGTGATTAGCCGTCACAAGCCGTTTTGAAAATCGGCCTCTTCTGACATCACAAGTGGGTGTGTCCACCTAGATGTGTGCTGGATAGATCAGTCTACCAGGCCACCCAGTGGACTGTAGCAAACGTTGCTCATCTATCCAGCACACATCTAGGTGGACACGCCCACTTGTGATGTCAGGAGAGGCAGATTTTCAAAACGGCTTGTGACGGCTAATCACACTCACACCTGGTGGTATAATATGTCACCTTTAAAGGGCCCATCTTCATGATTTTCATCTCAATAAATGTCTGTTAAGTCACGGTCTATCGTTCAATGCTGAGGTAAAACAATGGTGGTTGATGCCTGTGGCCCACTGAGGAAAGCTAGCGAGCTATTGAAGTGTTTTGGGGGAGAGACTTTGGCAGGAGGTCTGAAGGGAGGGTGGGATTCTTCAGATAGATACTTTGTAAATGTAGCTTTCTCAGGCTGGTTTCTCCAAAATGCCTACCGTAGCTTTAAAAAGGTACAATGTGAAACACGGTTAAGTTTGAAATGCTGTCAAACACATTCTGTTATCAAGACGCTAACTTTAAGAAGACATGGATCTACATTCAGTGCTCCGACTCCTGAGCAGCGTGGAAACGCTTACTCAGGGTTTGAAGAGAGTAGGGAAAGGAAGGGCTGAATAGCAGAGCAATTTTTAATGGTGTGATTTTAACAATATAGAGTGTTGTTCTTGTGGTAGAGTTGGCTTAGGTTGATTCCTTTTAAATTAGATAGATTTAGACCGCTGATTAAGGAGAAGGAGAAAAAACGAATGTGCAAGTGTAAGCGTAAGTGTAAGCCTTTGAGCGGTACCTGTTCGTAGCTCATGTTGCTCTTGGACACCAGCTCGTCCAGGTCCAGCTCATTGAGGAAGCGGTGCCTCAGGTAGTACTCCTTCAAGATGTCCCGCCCACTTTTGAACTTCACCAGCGGCGGGGACCGGTCCAGCTCGGAGGCCGACCTCTTGGGCTGCTTCCTGGTGCGGGAGCGGCCCCAGCCGCGGTTCCGCACGCGCCTCTTCCGCCCGTTGTTCCCGCCCCCTGCCGCCGCCGCCGCCGCCTTCCCGGCGGCCCCGCCGCAGCTCAGCCCGTCGCCGCTGCCGCTCTGGTACTGGAAGAACCACTTGAGGTTCCCGTTCTTCCAGGAGTAGCGCGAGTCCCCGAACCAGTTGACGATGTAGGAACGCGGCAGGCCACTCTCCTCGGCCAGGCGGTCGTACTCCTCGCCGGCCGGCCACTGGGTGCGCACGAAGGCGCTCTTCAGGATGTGCAGCTGCTCCGGGGACTTCTTGGCCTTGTCCCGGCCGTCCTGCGACTGCTTCCCGCGGCCGCCCGGCGGCGTCTGGCTGCCCTTGCGGAACAAAGAGGAGGAGGAGGAGGACGGCGTGGGCGAGCTGGGCTGCCGCGGACTCGTCCTGGCGACCCCTTCGCCGCCCTCCGCCTCCATGCGCCCGGCGTCCGGGGAGCGGGAGGAGGAGTGGCAGGAGGATGCGGCGGTGGCCGGCGGGGCCTTGCGGCGCTCGGTGAACCAGGCGTCGATCTCGCGGCGCGTCAGCTTGGTCTCCGTGCGTAGCCGGCTCAGCTCCTCGTCGGCCGGCGTGCCGCTCTTCTCAAAGCTCTCCTCCAGCAGCACCAGCTGCTCCGGCGTCTTCTCCTTGAACTTCTGCAGCGTGAAGTCCGGGAAGGCGTTCCACGTCTTGGGCGTGCGAGGCTCCCGGGCCGGGGGCGTGCGCGGCGGCGGGTGGGGCGACGTGGGCTCGTCGCTCGAGTCGATGACGATGGGGCCGCCGCCGCCGCCGCCGCCACCTCCCGCCCCTGGGCGGCCGGCGGCGTCGTTGAACACGATGACGTGGCTGCTCTTGGAGTTGCGCTGGTTGTAGCGCGTGTCGCTGAACCACTTCTTGATCTCGCCCTTGGTGAGGTTGGTGAGCCGCATGAGCCGGGCGATCTCGGCGTCGCTGGCGAACGTGTTCTTGGTGTAGCTGGCCTTCAGCTCCGCCAGCTGCTCCTTGGACTTCTTGGGCCGCATGCCAAAGGTGTCGCAGCTGAGCGCTGAGTTTTCCTACAACGATCAGGGAGGCAAAAATGGCTGACCTCAAGAAGTACACAACCCACATTAGTAGTTACATTTCTCATCACATAAATATTGTTCCTTTCCGGAAAAAGAGAAAAAGTAAAGTAAGACATTTTAGCCGCAAAGCCCCCTTTTTCGGTTGAAGGAGCATTCACAGACACAGGAGAATTGGTACTGATATCACTATACAAGAGTGACGACTGTTAGTCTCATCCAAGTATACTGTAACACAAAAAACATTATAGAGTTCATTGAAACATTGCTAATAAATAACCATAAATCTGATGATTTGCTACCGTAACCAAGTTTGTCTGTCCATTCCATACATTGTATAGATACTAAAGCACAAGACAATACTTCCGCAGAGGGCAGAGTGACGGAATTATGGATTAGATACCGTGAATCATGGTTTTGAAATTCCCAAAGCGTCATTCTGATACGAAGAAGACGCTCGCAAACAGAGACGGCCAGCAGAGAACAAACGAGCGCGGTGGATACAATACAAGAGGACTCCCCACCTGTGGAGAGAGGGATGGGGGCTGAATGGTGGTGGCCCTCTTGAGCTCACTATTCCCTGGGCTGGGCTGAGAGGAGAAGCCCTTGGCGCTCTGAGCCTGGTTGGGCATGCCGGCCACGGTCAAGGTGATGGGACTGGTTACTGGCAGGTTGCCCCCTGGACCCACCTACATGGAGCCAACACTGACACTGTTAAACCCTGTTTCCCTCCATGAAAACAGATGCCAAGTAAAAATAAAAGGGTCTGAGATTTGAGTGAAACAAAAATGTATGAGATAATTTGATGCCTTGTAAGAAAGAGGAAGCATGGGATGTGGGCAAAGCACAAAATGACATGATTGCATATAAGAAAAATTGGTGATGGGAAACTGTAGAGTGGAAAAGGCGGACATCTAGGACGTCGGCATGTCGATAAATGCAGACAAAGTTTGGTCAATATCAGCTGATCTAAAGGGCTGATTATGGTTCCACGTCGACCCAACGCAAGGACCACGCAGACGCTTCAACGCAGTCGTGAACCTGTATTGGTTCTGCTTCGGGTTTCAGTGAGCGGACCAATCGGTTTAACCTCGACGCAAGGTTACAATGTTTTGGGAGGCGCACGTGAGGCCCTTGCGGTGGACGCGAGGGAGGGTCCGCAAGGACGTAACGGCTCCGTAAACCCCCTTGCGTTGCGTCGACGCGGAACCACAATCAGCCCTTAACTCGTTGTAGATCAGACCACTGGTTGTGCCGGGCCCCACCTGGGTGAAGAGCAGGCCGTGCTGGCCCACGATCTGGCAGGTCTGCAGGATGGACTGCAGCCCGTTGGCGGCAGCCGACAGGTGGTGGGCGGGGATGACCGTGATGGTCTGGGGCACCGTGTGCACCGTGCCGTTGAACTGCTTCCTCCGTGCCTCCTCCACCTCCTCGGGGGTCCAGCTGACGCCGTGCTTCAGCCGCTGGGCCGAGAACCACACCTTGGGGGGGGGGGGGGGGGGGGGGGGGGTGTAGTGCCAGTAGTAGGTTAAACTAGTGAAGATAACCACCACAATTGACCGTTGCTCTTGCTTTTAAACACATACCGGTACATTAACCAACTGCCTACCTGTGTTAAAGGTCCCATATTATGCCACCAGTCTACCTGCCTACCCAGTGGACTGTAGAAAATGTTGCTCACCTATCCAGTACACATCTAGGCGTACACGCCCACTTGTGATGTCAGAAGAGGCAGATTTTCAAAACGGCTTGTGATGGCTAATCCCACTCACACCTGGTGGTATAATATGTCACCTTTAAGGTTAGGGGCTACACCTGTGTTTGTCCTGCTATGATGGCTCTGTGAAAAGGATCCACCGTCAGTGTGTTATATTCACTCGTTTAGTTTACTTCCCGGGCCCTGGTACGTAAGGGGCAGACCCATAACTAGCATTACCTGTATTTCCCCTATGATGAACTATTGCAGAAAATGAAATAAATATATGTTTGTACGAAACAAACGGCCCTCTACCTTAATCTGCTCCTCGGTGAACTGCGTCTGGGCGGCCAGGCTGGCGATCTCGGCCATGGACGGGTAGGGAAACTTCTTGTAGGTGTTGCCCAGCAGTGAGTTGTTGTCCATGGCTGCGCTGTAGGAGGGGATGCTGCTGAGGGGGACCAGGAGCTGGGGCTGGACCACCGCTGCTGCAGCCGCCGCCGCTGAGCTCTGCTGGGCCTGGAGGGCGGACAGCACCTGAGCAGACACAACGGACAACCAGGGGAGGACTGAGGTTAGCAGTGGCTCAAACTTACATAACAAATAATAATAATAATAATAATAATAAACTTTATTTGTAATAGCACTTTTCAAAACAGGATTACAAAGTGCTTCACAGAACAGATTAAAACATAATTTTAAAAAATGACACACAAAAAACATTGTAAGAGAGTAAAATATGTACTAACAAAGACATCATAAAATAGAGCAAAAGGAAGAGAGCAATGTGTTAAAATAATAATCCCTTAAATAATAGTCAAAGGAAAATATAACTTGGGAACTGAAATATAAAATATAACTTGGAGCAGGATCATGCAGAGCAGATCAGTAAAATCTTAAAATGAACACTCAAAACTACAGGCAACCAGTGGAGAGAGGCAAGGACGGGAGTAATATGGTCTTGTCTCCTAGAATTAGTTAAAAGCCCAGCGGCAGCATTTTGTACCAGCTGGAGGCGGGATGTGGCTTTCTGACTCAGCCCAGAGTATAGGGAGTTACAATAATCTAAACGTGAGTAAATAAAAGCATGGATAACCTTTCCAAGGTCTGTACAAGATACGAAGGACCTGATTTTAGCAATGTTCCTCAACTGGAAAAAACACGATTGAACAACACTTGTTATTTGGCCATTAAAAGAGAGATTAGGGTCAAAAATCACCCACAGATTACTGGCAGCAGATTTAACATTGGTGGACAGGCCACCAAGATTAGACTGCATGGAGCTGATAGCATTAGGGGGGCCAAATTGAAGAATCTCAGATTAAGCTGGAGAAAGTTCTGAGACATCCAGCACTTTATGTCAGCGAGGCACGACATGACACGTATCAAATTACCTGTCTCATCAGGCTTAAGTGGGACATAGAGCTGGGTGTCGTCCGCATAACATTGGAACTGGACACTGTGTTTACGAATGATATCCCCCAAAGGAAGCATGTAAATTGAAAAGAGCAAGGGACCTAAGATCGACCCCTGAGGAACACCACAAGAGAGGGGGGCCCCGAGAGGAAAAGAGGCTTTACCTATAGCAACAGAAAAACTTCTATCTGTAAATATATACACAAACATATTATTCCAGTGGACAATAGTTTGACGGTCAAGATTAACTAGGTAATGCCTGATGATTTTTTCAAATTAAACTACGCGTTTATGGTAGGGAAATGTTGATTTCAATGTTCAGGATTGCCTCCTAAACGTATAACGCTTATCTGAAACTAGTAGTGGGAGCAGCACTGTTACTACTCATACTTCATTTAAAGCATTTGACAGATCACACTAAACTAATTAGTCCTACGCTTACAATTAATGCTTATTATGATTTATGCATATAAACAATATTATGCTTTTCTCCATATCCAAACCTATGGACACACATACGACAATTTCTAGAGTAAAAAATATTAGAATATATGTGAATAGTGATTATAATATATTAATAAGAATAGTTGATAATAATACATATTTATAATATAAGGTAGTAAGTAATTCATAATAAATAGAAACTGATTCATGTTGCAGTGGCACTGACTTGAAGGGATATTTGGTCAGTACATTTTTTAACCACATTTCCAATCATAACACATTAAACCAATGAAAAAACACATGTGCCGGCGATAAGAAATAAACTACACATTCACGAGTAAATCAAAGCAGGCAGCTTGGCAGTTAGAAAATGGACGGTGTGCACCATTTAGTAACATTCCTCGATAAACGGATGTTAATTGTGAACTAATATACTTAAATAATCGTTTCACAGCTGCAACACATTGTGCTGCAACACATTTGTCTAATTAACAAACGTCGGTCTGAATGGGAATGTGTCAACTGATATCAACTGATGGGTTTGAATGTGAACTGATCAATGTGTTTGAATGGTAACAGATCAATGTGTTTGAACGGTAACAGATCAATGTGTGTGAACGGTAACAGATCAATGTGTTTGAACGGTAACAGATCAATGTGTGTGAACGGTAACAGATCAATGTGTTTGAACGGTAACAGATCAATGTGTGTGAACGGTAACAGATCAATGTGTTTGAACGATAACAGATCAATGTGTGTGAATGTGAACTGATCAATGTGTGTGAATGTGAACTGATCAATGTGTGTGAACGCCCGGTAACAGATCAATGTGTGTGAATGGTAACTGATCAATGTGTGTGAACGGTAACTCCTCACCTGAGCCAGGCCTGCGGGCAGCACTGAGGAGCTGAGCGCTGACGACTTCTTCCTCTGCTGCTCCGAGGGGGGCATGTTAACCAGCAGGCTGCCCCCCCCAAACCTCATGGAGTCCTGGAGGAGCATCTCCACGGGGGTCATCGGCCCCAGCGGAGCCTCGATAGGCTGCTCCTGCTCCCCTCCTCCTTCCTCTCCCTCTCCTCCTCCTCCACCTCCTAACCCTGTCCCGAACACGTCGGCGGCCTCCTCCCTGGACTTGAGGGACACGGCGATGCGTTTGGGTTCCGCCTTGCTCTTCATCCTCATGATGGGGGTCTTGCTGAGGGAGATGGCTGCGACGGCGGCGGCGGCCTGGTCCTCCACTACCTCCTGCTCCTGCTCCTCCTTCTCCTGCCCCTCTTCCCTCAGCGGGGCCTGGGCTTCCACCCCGGGTACAGCGTCACAAGGCTGCTGTTCGGACAACGTGGCCGTCTCTCCGTCCCCACACAGAACCCCCTCTGGAGAGGGTTCTGCTGGGCTTGGTTTCAGCGAGGAGAGGGGCTCTCTGCGGCCTTCCACAGGGGGGAATGCGGGGTCTTCTGCAACAAGTGTTTTGTTTAAGTTTTTTGTGTCAGAATTTAACAAGGCTTAACTAATGAGCCAAAACCTTACTTTCGAAAACCGGGATGTTCCACTAAATGCGATACACTCGATTTTGTATGATCATCCTTAGAGATTCTCTGTTCCCTCATAATTTATTTGAGTCAAGCTGTTGTACATTCAATCCAACAAATCAGGAATAACTATAAATGTTAAACTAATTATGGCTCTCAATTATGTACATATGTGAAAACTTTATAGTACAACTTTATATTATACTTTATAGTTATTATTGAGAAACATTATAGAATTAAACAATACAGAAACTATAGAGTCTGTCTGGGAGACTGGAATGGGTGTAGGTGGCATTCAGCCTTCTCAATAGGTATTTCAGGCAACATGTCTGCAATCTCACCTGTGTCGGGTGGTGTGGGTGTAACCACCACAACGGTCTCTCTCATCTCCTCCGGCGCTGCTGCTGCTGCTGCTCTCTCCTCATCGTCCTCACAGCTCGTCTTCCTCCCCGCCTCCTCCTCCTGGACCACTTCCTCGCCCATCACCTTCTTTCTCTCCTCCTCCTCTTCCTCCACCTGCTCCACCACATTGGACGGCAGCACCATGCAGGGCGTGGTCGACTTCCGGCGGCTGGACATGGTGGCGCCGAACCCCTGGTAACGGTTTGAACCGTGGGATGAGCGGGATCCGCAGGTGAACGGGCAGTGGTCTGGAGGGACTCGAACAACACGGCTGTCCCGTGCTCGAGTCCCCGATGCGTGGAGGTCTATCGAGGGGGAGAAACATGTGATATGTCCACACTACAACGATGGACTGAGGGATCATTGACATGGAGAACAGAAAAGGGTTTGTGTATATACTTGATTGAAGAAAATGAGACCACCACGGTCAAGTAGATGGCTATCGTATTTACAACATCACCTTATGTTTCGCCTGATTTCATACTGGGTTCAAGTCCTTGCAACATATGAGGACAGACAAGAAGAAACAGCAGCAAAGAGAAGTATTTTAAATTATCGAGTAATCTTCACTCGATTCTGTGTAGTCAGAGGTCTGTAATCTTCCTAAATAGCCAAATAATAAACACATGTATGTAAGGAACAATGGTTTGCTAAGTATAGCAATTTTGATTGTATTTTTATATAAATTGTCAACATAGGCTATGTAAAAACAACAAATGAAATGATTTTTAAGCCATGGTCATTATCCATGTGGTGTCAAGGGAAATGAGCTGTAGGCAGTAGTAATAACACAATAGATGATATAACATAATTATGTCCAATTTGGTTGCTAGACCGCCTGATTTCAAAAACAGAATGTAGGCAGACCAGTGAAGAAATCTCATTACATTTTTTTAATATAATTTTTTGGCAGGTGGGCTACAACTTTTTTTAAAATTGGCATTTTAAAAATGCTCGTACAATGATTCACAATAATGAAGAGCATGGTTGGATTTATTCCCGCTAATTAATGTTTGCAGATGAATATAATGGGATATCTAGCTTTTAATAGCATCTAGCCTGCATGTATGGTGGGCTAAACTAGCCAGTTAGCTGGGCCACTCATTATTGATTATGTCTGGTGGTAAACTTACTGTAACAACTAAATGTGCAGTACTGCCACCAGGCTATTGTGAAGAAAAGTAGTTTCTGAGTCAGGGCAAAAGAGCTTTCGGGTTCTCTTTGTTCGTATCGCTTAGTCCTTCCTACCCTGGTTGAATCGTTCAAGCCTAACCCGGCCGGGACTGCAGTATTTCGGCTTGCGGGTCTCCCAAAAACAGCGGAGGCAGACAGACGGACCGACGAGACTCCCGTCTATCGCTTCTGTCTGCAGATGCTGAAAACATGAACCATCTCTCGCTCTGCTCACATTTCGCCTTCCCAAACGCCGCTTTAAAGTTATTTGAACATTCCCATCACCGCGATAGTTTCGCCATGTCCGCGGGTTTTGTGGCGGTTTGCTGACCCAATTCAGTTATTTTATAATGGCAGAATTTCTTTAATGATCAAACGGCGTCATTATTCAATGTGATACGTCCTGACGTCATTCCTGGGCGACTGGCTGTGCGTTTTGGCGTTTTCAAACTTATCGAAATTCAATGTGCAGGGGTTTAAAACCCTTCAATATTAAACCTTAGTACGTATTATATACACACGCATACGAAACACACACACGCCCACCCATGTGCTCTGCTCTGAATACATGGACGACGCTGGAACTATCTGTCCGTAAACTGAACCTTTGCTGCCAAAATGTCCTCACATGACCCGTCATTTCAGAACGCTCAGGAGGCTCCAGAGGCTACTTGAGGACACCATTAGACATGTACCATGACTGGCAATGCTCCGATTTTATACTGTGCGGGGTGGTTTTGTACCACGCTAAAATAAATAATTTTTTTAATCTATATTGAAAATATTGCATTTCTATTTATGTCCGCAAGTGAAACGATGTTTGAATACATGCTGGTTTTATTCGCAGCAATCATGCGTCAAAGGTGTTTTATTTATTATGTGTTGTTTTTTTTGGTAACCCTTCACATTTGACACAATTGCTCTTTCGATTAATGCTACTCTGAATATTAAGTCCTTCAGTACACACATACTTAGCCGTTTTAAATTAATCTAGACACTCTTCGATATCCCTGGAGACCAGATACAGTGGCTGATGTTGTGATACTAAACAGGAAGATCTTTAAACATGCACACATGGCATTCCATTTATGAAACATGTTTTTTTTATTTTTCCTTCAGCACACAAAAGACATACAAAACAAGAATTAGGGGGGGGGGGGGTATCTTCATTAAATATACATAAAAACTATAGTTTTTATTATAAAAAAAACTATTTGTAGTCCTATAAAAATAGAGTTGCATTGCTTATTCTATCCAACTAAATAGGGAAGAATACAACTATATAGGGAAACCTACTAATCAGTCATGGGAGACACAATTAACTAATACAGGTCCACATGTTTAAAAAGATGGTAAAACTGTTGTCGTCAAGTCATCAATCTCTTGTTCCATCTCCTACAGACAAAACACAAAGCAGATCGTGTGTTGAAGTATTTCAAACAACATGGCATGCTTATATAAGGGTTAAACAAAACAAAAAGCCACCTCACTAGGCAAGGCTTTTTAAAGATTTCTCTGCATTAAGTATTTTGTGCCATCATTCTTTCGTTGACCATCATTCTTGTCATCATGCCATCATGTTTATCATGTTCTTCTCCTGGTAATGAATGAACTCACCTTCAACAGCGTGGCCTTGTTGTACTCCTGTCGGTGTCTGTAGATGCTCTGGCAGAGCAGGGCGTAGAGCTTCTCCAGCTGCCGGACCTCGTAGCTCTCTGTTCTCGTCACAATCTTCTCCAGCAGGTCCTGTCCGAGAAGAACGTACGAGAGCAAAGCAACAAATAAGTAAAAGGTCCACATTTTTATTTTCAAAGATTTTATTTTTTGGTTTTATTATTAGAGTGAGATAGAGAGGAAAGTATGGGAGATAGAGGGGAGGACATGCAGCAAAGGACAACGGGCAGGATTCGAACCCGCTGCGGACTGTGCCTAAATGGTACACGCTCTACTCGGTGAACCACCGGGCGCCCCAAAATGTCCATGTTTAACAGAGACTTCTTTTGTTAGAACGTCGATAAAGAGTACTTGTATGGGCCTCGGTATGGACCCTGTGGTATACCTTAAGCTTATTTCTGTCCACCTCCAGCGGAGGAGTCTTCTGGACCAGAACCGGCACAGCTGCTTCCTCATCGACCATCTGCTGCTGCTGCTGCTGCTGCACGGCCGTCTTCAGCCCCCTCGTCACGCGTCTCACACTCGACTCTGAGAGGAAATGCAAAGCCGTTGGTGCATCTGTCGGGTGTGAATAATTCACATATTGCTCTTAAATTGAACATGAAAATAATCAACCAAACATAATTTGTCGTATATCTCCCGAGCGAATAGTAGCAAACAGACCTGCATGTGAATCCTCATCTATTTTCCCCGTTGTGCCATTGTGGGTAGGCTGGCTAGGAGGTACGCAGCTGTCCGAGCCTGCCAGGCCGCTCCCCTCACAGACCCCTACATCCATGGGGTCTGATGGTTCGGTCTCCTTGGATGGAGCTACGTCTCCCTCTTCTTCACAGGTCACGAGATCACTCTGCTCCTCCCCTGACGCTTCTTTGAGTTCCACATTCTGGCCACCATTTCCGCTACTTTGCCCGCCCGCGTGCTGGTTGACGCTTTCGTCGATCACCCCTGTGTTGGTTGGTTTCTGAGGGCTGTTATTGGGCTTCGGGCTTGCGTCCTGCTGCCCAGCCTCTGTTGGAACTCCCCCACGCCTGTCCTCTGCTTCCTCCTGGGCGCACTGGTCCACCTCTCGCTCTCCTGCCGACCCCTCGTCACTCTCCGTCCCTCCAGCCTCCTCCTCCTCCTCCTCCTCCTCCTCCTCCTCGTCCTTGGGGGTATGAGGAGAGCACGTCGACTTCTTCTTGGAGATAACGCCTTTGCTCCAGCGGCTCCGGCGGCGTTTCTTCTTCTGGACTGAAAGGGAGCAGGAGGGAGAAGATATCTAAACTCTTGGTGTGTTCCTTAATCCGTTACATCTAATCCGTTACGACTGATCCATTCAATCCGCCATACGTCTAGCTGTTTTGGGTGATCTTACCTGTGTTCTTGGGTGTCGTTATGACAAAGGAATTGGAAGAAGAGGTGGCGCACGCGGGTTGGACAGGCTCCTGAGCAGGAGCTACATCACTGGTTTTGGCCTCCGCAGCACAGGCTTTGGGCTGCTTGGGAAGCACATGGTAGAAGGACGGGGCCGAACGAGACGTGGACCAATCTGCAGACAGGAACAGATACAGAGAGTTGGCTTAAGTGTTCCTTAGTCAAGACAAAGGCAAACACTTTGGTTGATTAAGAATCCAAAAAGGTAGGCAGGCAAGAATTATGAGCTTTTATTTGAGTGTCATGTGTTAGAAATAGTCTAGCTATTTGTGAGGGGAATGTGCTTTGAGAAATCGGTTTGGAATTGACAGCACCGGCCTCTGAATTACAATTGTTCTGCCACGCTACAATTGAGAGTGGCAGAAAAAGGTAAATAGGGAGGGAGCAGAGAGGGATTATTCTGCTCTCTGCTGATATATGATTCTTTACTAAATAACTCTTGATTCTTACAGACAAAACCTTCAACACTAATGTTTCTTTGTTTGTCACCTCTTTTACTGCGGGACTCCTTGATTTCCTCACAGATCTTTTCAAAGTCTTCGTCCAACTCGTGTTTGATGATGGCGTGGACGGTGTCCTTCAGAGCACAAGCCCTGTGACGGATCTGACGGTCTACACACACACACACACACACACACACACAGGACATTGTCTATTTACAGTATTTATATGTAAATAAATGTATGGTATTTATGTATAGTAGTTACCGGAAGGGTCTCTGTCAGGGTTGTACTCCAGGCAATTCTTCCAAATGAGGTCGACATCATAGAGAAACTCCCTGACTGTACCATACTGGTGGCGGTCAATCTTTGAGAGAATCGTCGCCAGGTCCATAGGCTCCTTGATGACCTCAGCATAGTCTTCCACCTGCAACACCACCACAAATGGAATGGATGCTCGATTTTAAACATAATAAGCAAACATGACTATTTACAATTTTCTTATACAACATATCACAAGTTGTAAAAAAAACTATAGCACAATGATATGTTGTTTAATTAGGCTAAATGTGCTGTAGGTTAGAAAGAGATAGAATCTTTGTTTATTTTGTAAGAAATGCTGTAGGCATCCGTCTGTGCTTAGTGATTTGTGAGTGAAATAATCACGAATCAATGGTTTGTGAGCCAGCACCTGGCTAATTTCTGACCAATCAGGGCATCACTTCTCTTATATGTTTGCCGTCAATCACATGCATGCACAAATGATGAAAGAATGCAACTGACTGTCAAATCAGTCCATCGAGCACTCTAGGTGGACACGCCCACTTGTGATGTCAGAAGAGGCAGATTTTCAAAACGGCTGGTAACGGCTAATCAAACTCACACCTGGTGGTATAATAGTATATAAAAGTCACCTATAAGCAGACAATGATTTTTTGGTGGAGAGAATAAGCCTACCTCCTCTAGATCCACAGGTTTTGTGAAAGCCTTAAAGCGTTTGTCCATGGAAAGGCGGTTGGTGACATCACGCAGGAAGAGCCGGAGCTCCCTCCACGTGGCCTCCTCCTGCTCCTCCAATCGTTGGGTCTCTTCCTTGGTCAGCTGACGAGGGGCAGAAGGCGGGGCCACAGGAAGCACCTCCAGAGACTGGAGCACTGAGGAGGAGGGAAAAGAGATGTTCAGACTTGGGTCACAAGTCAGAGTCCATTAACTAGCCCTTGATGGAGTCAAGTAGCAGCTGTCCAGAACCATTCAATCCAAACAAAATCCAAGGGAGCCCTAGCAGCTGGTTTTGACAGTGTGGGTAAAAAGGTACTGTCAATTTTATCATATTTAACAAAACAAATGAAACATGCTTGTCATCACTTGTTCCTGTTCACGTTCAACCACAAATACAGTAACATTGATGACCCATGGAAAATAACATTTTGTTGTCACACAACTGACAACATCCATCCACTTTCCATTCTTTGCAAGTCCATTATGCAAGAGCAGACCCAAAAGGAAACATATTAGCTCCAATAAGCAATATATAGCTCAGTCTGCAAAACACTACAGCATCTGTGACATTTCTTTAAAAAATAAATATTTTTCTCAATTCATAAATATTTTTACAAAATCGCGAATCACGTTTCTTACCAGCCTTTTTCTTGGAAGACGGGGCCTTGGCTGCCTGGTTGAGGATCAAGTCCTCAAAGAAGTTCCTCCTCTCTCTGCTACTGGGCACCGGGACGGGAAACACCTCCCCGTACTCCAGACAAAACAACTCCTTCAGCTGGAAAGACAGGAGAGGAACACTGTAAGCACTGTAAAGGAAATCACTCTTGAATCACTGCAGCATTCTGGCAAGCCACCAAAGTAACCTTCAAAATAAAAGCGGTAGTAGAAACATAATGTGGGGACGATGTACAATGGGTTTGTCTGTGTTTTTGGGGTACAGCATGGCTTACACCTGGAGGGTTACTATTATGAAATGATCCATTAGTTGAAAGAGCCTTGTGCAGCACTGTTTGCTAGGGGGTCTCTGAGTGTACCTCTGGACTGAGTAGGTGGTAAGGCAGGTTACAGGTGGCCAGCAGCAGTATGGGGGAGAAGGAAGGGATGGAGCGCAGCAGGCTGAGGAAGGTGGCCCTCAGAGCCGGCCCCACAGCCTCCCACCACTGTCCGACATGGGGGATGTACAGGATACTGGGAGAGGTCCGCTTCGCCTCCAGAAACATCTGCATGAAAAACATTTTGTTCCACAAGGTGAACGGCTTTTAAAAGTACGGTTGGATTTGGAGGTCTTTAAAAGTCAGAAATTACAGGTAGGCTAGTTAATGGACCTGACAAACACGGTAATAATGTTACTTGAAATGCAGTTCTTCTGCTAAAAACATTTATCATGTCAGATACAACATACTGTAGCCTAAGAAAAGATCCAAACAACAAAGACCAAAGTGAATATACCACGGTTTCATAGCCCTGAAGACCTCTTCTTGAAATATCATTGATGTGCATTCCTCTTTCCATACAGAAGAACTAAACCTGTGTGTGTGTGTGTGTGTGTGTGTGTGTGTGTGTGTGTGTGTGTGTGTGTGTGTGTGTGTGTGTGTGTGTGTGTGTGTGTGTGTGTGTGTGTGTGTGTGTGTGTGTGTGTTTTAGTGCCTGGTCACTCCACTATGCCTAACCAAACCCCGGTACTAAACCCCGGTTGTACCTGAGCACACGTCTCCTCTGGTGCCGCAGCGCTGGCTCCGAACAGGACGGCCACATCCAGGGTGTAGACAGTGAACTTCTCCAGGGCGTGGAGCGCAGCAGGGGCCAGATGGGAGCTCTGGCCAGAGCCGGGCCGGCCCTCCAGCAGCAGCCTGGGCCGGTAGGAGGTGGGCTGGCTCAGCGCCGTGCTGGAGGGGGAGGCGGGAGAACAAGGAGGATGGGGGATTCTTTTAACTCAGGAGTGGGTTCGATCCAACTCAACAACAGCAAACCAAGAATGGAGACATTTTTCCGCTTAATTTACAAAACGGGGCAGGACAAAAGCGTATCTTTCGGGCAGGAACAAGTAGCAACTATAGGTCTTCACGGTCCACCCGAACCCCAGGATCCAACACCCAACCCGGGACATCTACGGGTAAGGGTCCACGTTGTGTTATGGTCAATTGGGTCCAGGTCAGGTCCCGTTAACACCGCAGGTCCCGGGTCTGTTTATCATTATGTGTAATGCCTGAGTGGAGCTGAGAAGATCCGTGATCAGCACTGATCACGGGAGAAACGCATAGAGGTGCTCGGTGTCCTGGGTATGATCAGGGAGACCATGAGGATCAGATCACAAGAGCGGGAAATAAGGTGACAAGACCACAGGAACGCATAATAAGGGGAGAAGCACCATCGATTTGAGGTAGAGCGTAGGAAAGGCGCATGGTAAGGACGGTTACCTTCTCGACAAAGGGAAAAATAAGCCCAAAGAAACTTAATATAAAAGGGGCAAACCTAGCCGCAACTCTTCTCTATGGGCCGCCTTCATGCAAATTGTTGACAAAGACGAGAAGAAAGTAAGCACTGTTAGGTGTGTTAGGTGTGGCTGACAGTTACAGGTCGACTCATTGCATCTTTAAAAGTGTCCCTGTAGCCTATTCACGGTCGGGCTTTCTGATATTTTTATCCCCTTTTATAAGTTGATTCTGACATGAAAAATGTTTTTATCAGTAGAACTGAATTTTTTGTAGCCATTTTAAGTTGCGGGTTTGTCAGGTCCATAAAATACCCTACCAGTCTCAGATAACAGGTCGCCCTCCTCTCGGACCGAGAGGAGATATCTTGGTGAAAAACAGATTGGTGTATATATATAAATGTTGATGTTTTTTTTCTTCAAGTAATCAGATCCAATCGGATCTCGGAACACATTTCCCGGGTCGATCATGTTTTCGGGACCTGTGAAGACTGGTTACACCACTTGATCTTCTGAAGATGAATGCAACATACCGGGTGAAGTCCAGGCGTCCCGGCGCAGCGGGGGTCTTGGGTTGTGGCTGAGAGGCGCGAGGGGACAGGCCCTCTTCATCCTCACTGAGCACCACATCATCGTCTTCAGGCACACCGCGGGGGACATCTGAACACAAATACTTAACACGTTAGTCACTTCCTACTAGGCATGGGCGATTCGCGAACGATTCGGTCAGAACGAACGAATCCCGAAGGTGAACGACGAGAACTGATTCCCAAAAAGAAGAGAACTGATTCCTTTTTTTTTTTACATAAAATAAAAATATGGTCACTCAATCAATATAGTAAATAAAAGATACAAACGAACAGAGCTTCGTCTCCCCTCGACTTCATATTGATTGAGTCTAAAACGTTCTCATATTGATTGAGTCTAAAACGTTCTCAAACCACACGTGTAATGCTCGAGCGGCGTCGTAGGCTAATGCTACAGAAATTAGCTGTTTTCCCGAGCACCGTCACCGTCTGAGACCTTCTGGTGGTTTTAAAGGCTCCGTTTGCGGGCGTACCTCATATTTAAAAGCAAAGTGGTGAGGCCAGACACCTGAGATGCCCTGCCAAATAGGGTTGCCAACCGTCCCGTAAAATACGGGATCGTTCCGTATTTGGCAACTAAAAGACCTGTCCGTAATGAACTGATACGGGATGCACTTTGTCCCGTATTTTGGGGTCGTAATCGCGTGTACGCGTCTGCCCGCGATCGCGCATAACTCTCTCCCCCCCCCCCCTCAACAACCTGGTCTGCCCGCGATCGCGTATAAACCCCCCCCCCCCCCCCAACAAACTGAACGAACTGAACGAACGAATCAAACAAACGATTTGTGACAGTGAAGGGAACTGAAAGAACTGATTCCCGGAAAAGAATCATTTTGCCCATGCCTACTTCCTACTCTACGTGTTCTGTCATGTTGTGATCTGCCACCAAAATCCAGGCGTTTCATTGGTCATCACGCCGTTGTCCTGCATACGATTAAAGGGCTGATTATGGTTCTACGTTCACGCAACGCAATGACCACGCAGACGCTTCGACGCAGTCGTGAACCTGTTTTGGATCTGCGTCAGGTTTTAGTGAGCGGACCAATCACAGCCCTTGCTGCTGTGTCGTCTGGATGGAAGGTTACAATTTTTGGGAGGCGCACGTCAGGCCCTTACGGTGGATGCAAGGAGGGTCTGCAAGGACGTAACGGGTCCGTAACCCCCTTGCGTTGCGTAACGTGGGACCATAATCAGCCCTTAACATCTTGAAACGGACACGATGAAACAGACGTATTCAGAAGTATGAGTCAGGTCTGCATGGTTCAGTAAATGTTATTACAGTATATCAGCGTCATGGACCCCACAGGTGTGGCACATAACAGTCATTATGGGTCTGCTGACTGTATGCACCAAGGCACTGGTAATAGACTAAGACCTTTGTGAAAAGTGTCCATACGGATACCAATCTGAGAGATAAAAACAGACTCCATCGAAACCATTCCCTTATACAGTGATGAAGGCAAAGGGAACAACAAAAAGAACAAGCACCTGTGAGTCCTCTTTTCTTGAGCCCCAGCTCGACGTGAGGAAAGACCCGGGCCAGAGTGTCCAGGAGGTTGTGCAGGGAGGCGCCGAGCAGGGGGACCAGGGCTGGGATCAGGGCCCTGGCTGGCGTCACCACCGCCCTACAGGTACCACGCTCACAGTCAGTTTGCACACTTTGAACCAGGCAGACGGCAATACTGTTCTGGACGAGGAGATGGAGCCGCAGCAAACCCTGATCATTCGCCGTGTTCAATGACTTACTATTCGGATTATAAACCAGTTATGCAGACGTCTCTCACATTGCATTGGCTGATGTTGTTTATTTCATTTTTTTTTTTTACTGATTCTTCATATTCTCCTCAAAGTCACCATTTAATTAATGCATTGCATGCATTACAAAGCACTTATTTAACAAAAAAACGCCAGGTTTCCAGAACAAGGTTAGCTCTCGGGGCGGGGTACCTCTGGGCGGCGGGCACCATCTTGGTCATGGCGGACAGGAAGTCCCTGCTGCCGATGGCGATGGAGTCGACATCCAGGACCAGCTTCTGGGACGAGGAGTAGATCTGGGGGTAGCGTCGTCGCAGGGCGCACAGTGCGGCCTCGGAGCACACCGCCTTGATGTCTGCCCCGCAGTAACCTAGGAGACAAGGCTCACGTTAGACCAAAGACCGAATTCAAACAGTTGATTTTGGACCCGGTGTGAGCAGCACCCAAGGCGTGCTTCTCCAGCTAGAGGTTTTCATGCAGGATGTGTTTCCACACTCGTCAACAGGTTTTTCTCCACACCGTCACATCGCTCACCTCACCTCATTGAGAGAAACACTCATAAAACACATTGCAGGGAAAAACAACCACTGCTGAATATTTTATCCAGCAAGCTAGAAGAAATTAATTGAAGTGTAATGCGTAATGCCTATCATTTGACAGGCATTGCTAGCTATGACAGCTATGATTAATTAACAACAAAAACCTCTGGCTTTACGCGTCACTCGTCACTTGGCAGGCATTGCCTAATTGAAAGGCCTACATCATGCCATCCTTGTTATGTGTATATAAGGATAAATAAAGTATGCATACCAACACATTTGTCAGCCAGTTCCTCCAAGAAGGCATCACAGGGCGGAGGAGACCACTGTTTGGTGTGGATCTTCAGAATGTCCTTCCTGGCCTGGAATGCAAACATTGCCATTACAAATCATTGACTAGAGCAAAAAGCAGTGTGCCTGTTTCCGTGTGTAGGCTTTTTATGAACAGGTTATGCCAGTCTGCTTTTGATTTGCGTAACATTATGATGGCATGGTAACAATGATCAATGCAGATGTCATTGCAAGGGAAGTCCTGGGTCAGACTGTTCCTTTACTAGCCCTGCATCGTGACACTACCTCATAGTGGTGTTATTGTGTTATTACTCGCTACAGTCGTGTTCCGTTCTGGCATTGGAGGGTATGATCAGGGGAGGAGGGCTGGGTCTGGACTCCTACCACTCTGTCAGGGAGGCCGAAGAGGTACTCCCGGTCGAAGCGTCCCGGTCTTCTGAGGGCGGGGTCGATGGAATCCAGTCTGTTGGTAGCTCCAATCACCACCACCTCCCCCCGGCTGTCCAGCCCGTCCATCAGAGCGAGGAGAGTGGACACTATGGAGCTTTTGGGGGGAAAAAAACACCATTCAATTCAGAGGGTATAGAGAGAGCAGATGGTAGTGTTCCTTTGATGTCTCACATTCCCATTAGAGGGACATTTAACTGTATGACGCTTCTGGGATCATTTTCACATCTACTCAGGCTTTTGCGTCCGCCCTAGACAGTTTTGTGGTTGCTTGCCTCAACATTTTGATATTTGATACCAGTGTGAGCTACAGCTTAATTTCCTTAAACCGATCTTCATGCATGTTAACTATCAGGAGTGTCAACATAAATCTTTCTTATATACAAGGAAATATTGCCATTGCTTTTCTTCAGTGAAAGTAGAGGTTAAATTTTACTTTATTCCCCATCCTCCATGTGTACCAACAGTAACATAATACAAACAGCTGCTCACCTGTGGATCTGGTCTTGCCGACTGGACCGGACTGGGGCCAAGCCATCAATCTCGTCAAAGAAGATGATGGCTGGACGCATCTGGTACGCCTGTGGACCGATTCCATGGGACACAAATTATCTTACTGACCTTCTCCAAATCAGCTTCCATTTAAAGAATTGGCCTAAAAAAGGCAAATGGCTGGCTATGTATATTTTTGTGACAGACAATAGTTGTATAGCATTTCAGAGGGACATACATAAAAAGACATTGGTGTAATTTTATGCATCCATAATCACGCATTCCTACTTTATTGTGGCTGGTGATGTAAGGCATGAACCCACCTGGTCAAAGAGGAGTCGTAGCTGCCTCTCGGACTCCCCCACCCACTTGCTGAGGCAGTCGGCCCCCTTCCTCATGAAGAAGGCCACCTTCTTGTCCCCCTGGCTGCACTCATTGGCCAGAGCTCTGGCCACCAGGGTCTTCCCCGTGCCGGGAGGGCCGTAGAACAAACAGCCCCTGTTCACACCAGGACAAACAGTTCAGTCCTCTGGATGGGCTGTCTTCTCACACATGTTTTGTGGTCGGTACCAGCAACACTGACGTCTGGTTTCAATACAACTGCCTTTCAAAAAGGTGTCCACACCATGCCTTTAAAATTGTTTGGTACAAACTGTTTTGGATGGAAGTTTGACATGTTAATATCAAGCTGTAGTAAGCTGTTGAAAGTCTGCTATATCATTTAATATAAGCTAGACAGAGGATATACTTCATCTAGTAAAATTGAAATAAAGAATTCACACACAAACTACCTGGGTGGTTGTATCTTGAACTTTTCAAAGACCTCAGGGTAGAGAAGAGGAAAGACCACCATCTCCTTCAGGGATGAGATGTGTCTACCCAGCCCCCCGATGCTGTCAAAACACACCTGGAACACAAAGACACGGTCAAACACTTCTCTCCAGCCCGTCGTTCTTCAAAAACGTTCTCCTTCCAAAGCAGCTTTCCAGGATCCTCTTTGGTCAGAGAACCAAACATTTATTTCAGAAAAGCGCTTCTAATGCTTATTAGAAACATTACATTCTGCACACAAAATACAAATTCAGAATGGTTCGACATAGTGTGAACGGTTCCTCATTCTCAATCTCTGAATCTCAGCATTTTCCATGGAGCTGATGTTCAATGCAGAGGTTCACCATAAAGGTCCTACCGTCTTATCTATCTGCATGGGGTCCACGTCGGCCAGACTGGCCCCGATCTTCATTCTGTCCTTGTGGATACCCAGTAGGTCTTCCTTCACCAGGTTCATGGGTAGACATCTAAATCAAAGAAAGGTCATGTTTGATACATTATCTCTCATTTGAAGGGAGTAAGGCTTTGGATACTTGTTTTTTTCTGAACGAGTACAAAAAACATTCATTCTCAAAAACACTAATATATAGGTTTACATGAATGAGGTGATCAAATTTATCCTTGACAGTATGGAGGCCACAGACAGTGTTGTGGCTAAAGTGTGCAGGTCACTAGCCTACTCTGAACGGTGGTGCTGAGTCAGCTCACCTGTTGACCGGCTTGCTCCTGGTTTTACTCCTCCTTCTCTGGAAGGTCTCCTCATCAGAGGAGGAAGAGTCACTGCTCAGCGTGGAGTCACTGCTGTGGATGGCATGCCTCCTTCTGATAATGAAAGGATAACATGCTGCAATGTCTGCCTGTGGATCCATTATTACATGCACCCTCTGGGGGTTGCACCCAAACCACACATAAAAAGGGATTTTCAAGGGAGAAGACAGACTGCTTAATATTAAAAAGCTGTGTGTATATTTCAAAGGCAAAAGCTTGAAAGAAACTTCTTGCAACACCAGGATTTTGGCAGATTTACAGGGGTAGCGGACATTTTTTGAACTCAAGTTCAATGAATATGTTCAAAATAGGAATAGAATTTGAATGTATGCAACAGCTATGAAGATTGGGCCTTTTAATTAGGAATTCAAATCGACCTTCTGTTGTTGATCAAATGTTTATATTAGCATTGTATTTAAACTATGCGGTAGGTTCTGCAAGAATCCAACAAACTACCATATTTGATCTGGTATGATTTGCCTTTATAAAACACTGAACACTGGACAACACCAGGAGAGGCAGTGTGAACAGCATAAGTTTTATTTAAATGAACTGATTGTATGATTAACACCTTCCCCAAGGTGTGGCAAAAATTGGAACAAACAGTGCTACCCTGAGATACGAACAGAAGGAAAGAGTAAAGGGACTGAAATAAAGAACAGAAGCTGTCTTACCTTTCAGAACTACTCCTAAGGATACAGCAGAAAGAAAGAGAAAACCAAAAGTAGAAATAAAAAGTACGTACATGCATTGACGCAAGCTAGGGATAGAACATTCAAACGCCGATGGCAATGCACACTTTAAAAACTTGGGGGGACTTTAGCAAAACAAACAAACAAACGGACAAACAAACCAGACTTGATAACAAAAACATATGGAAAAATGTCAGCTGACAGTATATCAAAGCAGGTTTTGGAGAAGTTTTGGGCGAAAAAATATTAAATTTATTCCAGGATCAATCAAAAGGGACTACTTTACGCTATGGAGGGGTATATTCAAAACTTACATGCAGAAGGTAACAAGCTTAAATTCAGTTGGTATTCTGGCCTGCCACACAGTCTGATCCACATTACACAATTTTTCTTGTCCCGTTGTGGCTTGGGAAAAGGGATGAAACATACCCCATTCTGCAGCCTCTCGGGATACCGACTGACTGTGTTACATGTTCCCCAAGCACATTGTTTGACCATGTTGTTGTTTTTTCCACAAACAAAATAAATCCACCATTAAATTGTTATATTATGCCTCCTCCCTGTTGTTTTCAATGGGGTTGTCTGAGCCGATGTCCGAATATAGTTGCGGCTGGAATGTCATTGGCTCACCTGCGTTCTAAGAGCGGAGCTTAGCGACAGGTCAATTGGTGGTTCGTAGAAACAAAATGGCACACTGAACATAGGTGGCCACTATCACTGGGACAGGAAGCCGTGCCTGCTTCAGTCCTTGGTGCAGTGGATGTGGATGGTCCGGTGGCTGGGCTACAGCACTAACCTGCTGCTTCTCCGGCGGCTGTAGGGGCTTCTGGGGGCGTTGGCGTTGAACCTGAACCTGCGTCTGGTGGGAGAGGAGTGGCCCTTGAAGTACAGCGAGCGCTTCCGGGTTTCTTTGGGCTCTGACAGGGCACACAAGACATGGTTGATGGAGATGGGGTCATGGGGGAACAGGACGAGAAATCAAGAAGAGAGGCACACTTCTGTAATGCAGAGGGAGCCTTGATAAAACTCATTCATTTTTGTTATTTCTGGAACCACAAAGCAACCTACCCTTCTGTGGGGCTTGATAGCGATCCACGGCCTTTCTCTTCCTGAAGTCGTAGCGCTTCTGGTTGTCTCCTTCCTCATCCTCCCCCTCTTCATCATCATCATCATCATCATCATCATCATCATCACCATCTTCCTCCTCCTCCCCCTCTTCCCCTTCATCCTCGTCTTCCCCCTCTTCTTCCTCCACCTCCCCCTCCTTCACTACATTCTCGTTGTCATCTTCATCTTCTTTCTCAACATCTGTGAAATTAACCGTAGGCAACAATATTTGGAGGTGAACATAGATGATGGATAGAATTGATCACATCTTGATTCAAACAAGCAGATTTACACCATTCTTGTGGGAAACTTTTGATTAAAGTGTCGCTCAGAGTATAATTTAAATGTATATTAAAAAAGTTATTAAAAAAAAGAAGCTATAATTAATTAATTAATGCATAAAAATGTCTGTCCCACCTTTACTGACTTTCTCCTGGGTATCAAGGGTTTTCAGAGCCGTCCTTAGTGAATGTCGCCTCCGGTCTTCTGAACTGTACATTCCAAGCTTTCAAGAAGATAAATCCAACAAGAGGAGAATGCATTTAGTTTTACTGTCAAACATATGGTAGTGCAATTTTCTACCACACACACACACACACACACACACACACACACACACACACACACACACACACACACACACACACACACACACACACACACACACACACACACACACACACACACACACACCTCTTCTGTAGTGTCTCTATCTCTGTTTCGGACTCTACGTCTCATCTTCTGCATGTCGTCCATCTTCTGGAGAACTGCTTCAGCAGTGCTGTATGCAATTAGATAAACAACCGACGGCCAAACTATCACTGCGTTTGCTTGACACACCTTCATATGTCATAAAAGTAATTTAAAACAAATCCCACTCATTGGTATTATTATGTTAAATTAATGAATACTTTGATATATGCTCATCACATTCTGTTAACAACATCAACAGGTTTACAACATCCATTTTCTTTAGTGTTTTCCAGACATTAGTTTCTCACAATGTTTTGAAATGAGTTAGTGAGATGTAGTTTGATTTAGAGACACTTTCCCCTTCATATTTTGGGAGAAAGAAATCCCAAAAATTACACAAAGAAAATCTTTTTATGCCTATGCATAATGCAACTATTTTGAAACGTTTCATATTTTATGTTATGTTGTTAATGTTACACCAAATGATCGCAAATGAATGAGTATCTAAAGAAGAAAGGTTCCTCCTGAAGCCAGGCGTGACTGGACCTACTTTGTGATGAGGCGGTCATAGAGCACCGACTGCTTGCGGGAGTCCAGTCTGGTGATGCGTGAGCTTCGTCGCACCGAGTGGTCCTCCCCGTCCTCGTCCTCCTCGTCCTCCTCCACCTGCTGGCTCTGCAGACTGAAGCGACACCTTTTAGGGGTAGAGGAGCACTCCACCTCATCTGAGACATCTGAGACACACACAAAATACACATTAGGCCAAACATGGAGCATAAGCAACATAGTTCATGCTTTTTTTTAGTAATCGTTTGTAGCTTATAGGGTTATACATGCTATTCAGGATTTTGTGGGCTGATTCCAAAATTCAATAGTAAATTAGTATTAATATGCATTTCATAATTTGGTATGACTTAACAAGTTGCCCTCTTTAGCTGGACTTCAACAATTTGATTATCAAAGTGTGCCACAGTACTGGAGGGATGATGTTTAAGGGTTTTAAAATAACATTGTGTAATAGATGCACTGAAAAGCCAACATATGAAAGGAAAACGAGAATGAATTAAAAATGATAGTAGAAATCAATGAAACGTTCAGAAACAAGCCAATTGAATCATTATCATACTACATTTTACATTACTACATTACAAATTACTGCAGGCTCTTCTGTGCATTATTGACCTACCTGCTTGCTGCCTTCCACTGCATGCTTTACCCTCTCCCTGCAGCCGAGGGGACTTTCTGTTGAAAGAAATCATTAATCACCTCAAATTCCAGTTCTAACCATCAAGAAGAATTGACTAATAATTTGTGTTTCCATATGTGTTAAAATAGTAAATCAACATATGTTGGATTGCTATAATGACAATGTGAAGTGATAATAGTATAACTGCACTGAATGAAGGAAGCATGTGGCTCTGACTGCTTTAACACATGACATGTATAACAGGGCAGGCTGTTGTAACCTGGTGCAGTGTACGCCGGCCTTGTCATCAGTCAGAGATGAGCTGGTTGTCCCATTCATTTTGGAAAAAGAT
Source organism: Micromesistius poutassou (assembly GCF_964030765.1). Lineage (NCBI taxonomy): Eukaryota > Metazoa > Chordata > Actinopteri > Gadiformes > Gadidae > Micromesistius > Micromesistius poutassou. The sequence continues at coordinate 6,887,703 of NC_140278.1, forward strand.
CCCTCCAGTTTAACTCTTCCTCTAGGCCGGTTACGGATGAAACTGGTTTCTTCCGGCGCCTTCTTCCCCTCAGCTCTCTCCATGCCAACAGCATGACCCTGGTGTTATGACATTAGCCAAATGGACTCTTAAAGTTGAACGTTTGAAATGACACATAGAAGGACAATGGTTTACCTGTCCTCAAAAAACTGTCAAATTACAGCATTATTTACAAAATGACATAGAGCACATGTGGTTAACGTTGTTCTATTGACGCAGTTGAATGTATGGGAATGGTATGGTAGGTTTATCTCGAAAATTGATGGACCATGACTGCCCCTGGATATCACTTGCTAATGTATTAATACATGTTCAAGGCGCATATCAAGTAGTGTATTTCAGGAAATGGATTTTCTACAGAAGGAGGAAGACAGAACTTTTCAGAACTTAAGTGACGTTACATAGAAAGTAAACAAGAGAACAATATATATTAATTTACTCTTGGCCACATAGGGCAAACTTCAGTTTCAAATATTCTATTTTCGATACAGAAGAATAACAATATTTGGAGCCAGTCAGGAAAGTGAACAAACAGGTCGGAGAGACGGTCTACTGTTGTGATGCTGGCTAGTTAGCCTGCTAACGCGGTTAGCTACTTCACCCCCGCCGTTAATTAGTTGTTTATCTGGGTCAAACGCATGTCATTCTGTAAATAACCCTAACATTACCCATACATACATTTGTGGGGATGTCGGTGCAGCTATTGGGGCTGTCATCTGGGCTCCGGGTAGCCCTGGTGGCACTGCGGACGGACCTCTTCTCCAACGCGGGAACCAGCGACAGAAACTCGGAGCTAACGTTCAGGTCGGCTGATCTATTGAGGCTTGTAGCCGACTTTGCCACGCCACTGCCACCGCTGCGTAGAAAGACCATCTCGACTCACAGGGTAACTTTACTCGGCATCAATGACAACTGAAGAACCTTTGTTAAAACAATGCTACGCCGTTAGAATAAGTCCGACAGATGTAAATAAGCCATAGGACACACACCCTCTTCTTCCAGTGCCCCTTGATTCTGGCGCCACAAACGTCATCGGATGTCGGTGGTAGCGCGGGTAAAAATCCGAAGGGGAGGTACATGTATGCCGCAACCATTGAATAAAAGACCCACAGATTGATTAATTCTACTGGAAATGTGCAATGCAAGTCCAGCGGTTAATTATCTTATTACCTCAAAAACGATGAAAGATAGAACTTTAAAGCAGCTCTAAGATGACATACGCGGAACGAAATATCGTTAGAAACAACGTTCCGGCTATGGTAGCGCGCGCTACTTGTAGTACTTTCAAATGCACAAGATGCCATGAGATAGATAAGAGGCAAAAGGAGGACTCAGGGTCTACTCTAAATCATGTAATATCCAACCACGCACTGAATTTAACGTTTATTCCTTGAATTTAGAGAAGAAAAAACACCAAATGTGACATGAAGATATTTTATTAAGTTGAACAAATCAACGTACAGAGAAAGTAAAAAGTGTATAAACTGGGAAAATAGTTGAAAAAGCGCTATACAATGATCGTCAGTAAAATCTCAAATTCTTCCTTTATTCCCTCTTGTGCATGTGCAATGGGATGCATACACTGATAACCAATCCATGAACTCCCAATTCCTACTATGGTTATAATCGTTTTAGTTGCATTATAAATCACATTTGGTGCATTATATTCACATGCACATTGATTCAATAAAGGGAATTATATGTTCCAAGTAGGAGAATGTTGAGATTTTACTTGAACCATAGTCCACCTTCTAATTCAGTTGAACTGCAACAAGCGGATAAAGATTCAGATGTTACAATGCCAATTGGTGTAGTTATACACTGCCATGTCTTTAATTGGAAAACAGGGTCATGTAGACAGGAAAAAAAAAAAAAAAAAAAAAACACAGTTCACGCAATGGCTGCCAGGTAGTCTTTGACCTCTGCGGGGGTGAGCCGTCTGAAGCCGGCCTCGTTGCAGATCCCGACTTCAATGTTCTCCTCCGTCATCTGGCCCTCAAAGCTCTCCTGGAACATGAGCCGTGGAGAAGAAGGGGGTCAGGATCCATTATAACACTGCTTTGTTGAACCCCCGATTCTGATTGGGTATTCATTCAAGTAAGAAATAACGTAGTGAGCCAGTCAACTTGGCGAAATAGACCCCTTTAGGAAAAGGGGTCTATTTTCTCCAACACCCTGTCAGGGTTTATTTCATGATAATGACCAGCTCACACATTACCCCTTACTTGGTAAGTCCACCATTATTGTTAGTTTACAGATCACAGTCCCTGCTAGTTTGGAATTAATCGTGGACATAAAAAGGCATTTGAGTGTGGCAATAAATCCATAATATACCTTCAGTGTCAAGATGGCAGTGTGGATGGCATCTTCCAATTCCAGGTCATTGTTGTACCTTGAGGGAAAGGACAAATAAACGCAACATTATTTTAACTGCCCTTTGCATACTCACTAGTGTTAGTACATATAAAACAGCATCCACAAATATAATCCTAAACCAATACAATTCATATCCAATATACATATTGTTATGTACTGCTTGTAACTGGTTTCTACAAAAACATAGTACATAATTGAGTAGCCTTTACCTTTTAGCCCAACTAAGGATCCAAATATTATGCATGTTTTTTTAATCCCCAATATTAGAAAATAATTATTCTGAATTATTGAATTTCTACACTATGACTATTGCCCCTCACACTCCAACATCGGCCCTTGTATGGTAACATTTATTTTTAAGAGCAACCACATTTTTCATACACATTCATCAACTCCTGATACTGGATAAGCAGACTAGATGCTTTAAGTTATTGGAATAAGAATTCATTACCAAAAAAATTCAAGTTCTTAAATCTCCGTTTTACTGTACCTTTTTTCTAGGAATGTTTTGCCGTTTACATAGTTCTTCCCCATGGCTGTGGCTTTCCATGCGAAGTACGCTCCCTGCCAAGAGCAAAGAAGAAGTTGATTATTAAAAAAAAAAAACTGAAACGCTTGGTAGGCTGACACGGTGTTAATTACGATTAACTAAACAAGAACACGCCACAACAGTTCAACAAACCACGATGACTGCAGTACAAGTGGTTGAATGAGACACTTACAGAAGGATCAGACTGGAACAAGTAGGGTTGATCTTCATCCCATCCGGCAATCAACAATGACACACCGAATGGACGCACCCCACTAGATGGGGGGAAAAAAATGAATCAAGCATTTGTAAAACAAATTGTTGAACAAAATGATCGCTGCATATGTTTCTCCAAGGTTTTCTATTCCAGGCTGATGAATAGTACAATATCAGTGTCATTGAATCCCTACAAACACGAGGTAAGAAAGAATCCCTCAGTGCTCAATCATGCCACATTCACACTGTACACGTTCGTCGACGGATCTCATTGACTTTGCATGGGGCGCTCTCGCATTGTGGGTCAATCTGTTCGGTCTGCTTCAAAAAGTTGAGAAATGTTCAACTTTTCAGTCAGCGACGGATTCGTCGCCCAATCAGATTGCGTCCCCCATAAGTCAGACATGCCCTCCGCCCTCCGTCATCCGTGTACAGTGTGAACGCGGCATCATCCCTAACCCTAACACTGCATTAAAAAAATAAAAATAAAACTTCTGCTGTTCCGGGAAATTTGGAACATCTTTAAAGTTTACATTCACAATACAATGAGTATAATTGCAAATTGCACACATTACTGTGATAATATTACATTTGGACCATTAGACATTTTTGTTTCAGCAATGCCAGGTTCAAAATATAATGTTTTCTAAGTTTGTGCTCACTTGCTTAATAAACAATTAACCCAGAATTATAAATATGGAAACGGTTGAGACATTATCTAACTTGTACATTCATGTTTGGGTGCAATGTTACACGTGACCCAAAACTTACCCAGACTGTGTATATTCCTGCATGACCGAGGCAATTCTCTGAACCAACTGTCCAGTAGGGATTGGCTCCTGGTAGACCAAGAAGTACTGTTGGGCCAGTTTTCTGGCTCGACGTACCAAAACTCTAAAGAGCAGAATAACTAAGTTACAGAGTCATGAACAATTGTGAAATTCATAAAAATGCAGAATCATGACTATTGTGGCTATTGCAGAGTCCTATGCAAGAATGTATTATCACACGCATCACCAATGCTATACATCACAAATGTAATAGTAAAGATAGTTGTTCAAAATCTTTAGTCTACACACCTGTAGTCAGGCCCCATCCCACTGTACACCATCCCTATGTGCTTGGTGATGGGTTCCACCTTATGAACACTTTGCTCATCGTAAAGGATGGACTTCTGTTTCTTTTCTGTTGCGAGTACAACGCCATTGGATGCTGAAAAACAAAGACAATTTAAGTTAAAACTTGTCAGCAGAATGATCAATTACATTTTGTTGGACTATATCTCCAACATTTTCAACAAATATCTTAACGCTGTCAAGTGGACATACAGAAAACAATGGAAAACGCTATAAAAACACCAACATTTGTATTATTTTTGTTGTTACCTTTGATCCCGACTGAGGGGGCTCCTGCCGCTACGGCTGCCAGGGCATACTCAATCTGGACCAGTTTTCCCGAAGGACTGAAAAAGAACATTCACATTGAGTTGAGGGAGTATTATTTATATAATCTGAATACTCTAATATAAACATGTGAACTAGAACTTTGAGATAATTGGGCAATAACGGCAATGCGTCAGTTGATAAAGAAGATAGAAATGAAACCAAAAGTTGGCTTGGCAAGCGCACTTAGCTATCATTGCTAACTATGACAGTTCTTTGTGTTCAGCAATCCACAATAATGAAGCACAACTTGATTATATTTAGTGACATATAATAGGTCCATCTGTCATTTATAACGCTGCTACAAATAAACATTAGTAAGTGTTTATTCCATTCTGTCGTGCATTTAGCTGGCGTGCTAACGAGTCCATTCATAAGCACAGGGGGATGACAACGCATCGTCGAGGTTTTTACGGTAATACGGCAACACAAGACACACAGGGAAGTCTGCAGTTGCCATGAAACAATCGATTTCAAACCACGAACAGTACCATACAACAGGCTAGTGCCTGATTACGACAGGACGACAGGATTATGTTTAAGTTTACCTAAATGTGGTGAGAGAGAAACTGTATCCACGTTCCGCCATTTTTGCTTCTGCAGGTTCCTTCACTCGAAGCAACAACGCTGGACGTGATTGGTGGATATACGTTTCCGGTGCAAGAGGTTGCGGTGTACTTTTTTTATGTTATTAATATCAACTATCGATTATTTGTGTAACACTTTGTATTGTAATTTGACGTTTAGTCCCATGTTTCAAATATATATATATTTGCCTCTTGAACTTCAAAATGCTGACATTTTATAACATACAAAAATACAATATCCATCGTACTCTTTTTATTGGCGCACATGAATGACGTTTGAAGTTCCAATGACCGTGAGCTGCGTGACACCCCACTCTGACATCCATGCTTTAGGATCAAGCATACACAAAACCAAACACAATGATGAGTTTAGCGGGTTTATTGCATAGTCTGAGACGTTCATTGCTTCACTTAGAAGGAAAGCTTCTACAGTCTGCAGGATTTGATGGACATTTGGGTGAGTTTTTGCCTTGAACACCGTCCTTGACGGGCATCTAAACAGACTAGGATTGTAGTAGCATAGGCATATTTCTCTATGTGTAGTACTTTCTTAAATTAAGCTTGCAATGCTAGCAATTGGCTCTGCTTACCTTGTTGTCAGATGAATGTGTTCACTGTGTTAATGAATGTGTTGTAGGGAATGGGTTAACTTAACAATTGTTAGTGCCTGGCACTTGGTTCTATGAACATCCTTACTGTACCGACAGCGATATATTGTTTCTGTTTCTTCAGACAAATGTACTTATTGTGAGTCATTTTGGATAAAAGCGTCTGCTAAATGTAAATGTAATGTACTTTTCTTCTAGCCCCTGCGCTGGCATTGAATGGTCCTAGACTGCAGGTCCAACCCCAGCAGGACGAGTATCTTGATGAAGAGCAGCAGAGCCCAGAACAGCCCCCTAGCATTCTGGACAACATTATGTGGATGGCAGCACCTAAGAAAAGGCGCACTATAGAAATCAACCGTACTAGAAGAAGAGCAGTCGAAAAACTCATAAAAGTCAAGGTATGGGTAAAATGTATAAATGTTGGGGGTTAATATATTTGAAGAGAAATTCTATTGAAATCTTATAACATGAGTTTATTATTAGTTATTATTTTAAGCAATTCACTATTCTTCCCAGCATTAACACGATTGGCATGTTTTCTTCCCTTTTTGTCCGTGTCCCCGTCTTCACCTGTCACTTCCATTGTCCACGTATTCATTTAAACACCCTGCATTCAAACACCCCTACCTACCTACCTACTCAACTCCCAGGACAACGTGGTGCCGTGTTTGGAATGTGGCCACCTAAAGCAGAAGCATGTCCTGTGTGGGTTCTGTTACGAGAAGGTACGCAGAGAAACGTCTCTCATTCGCATTCAAATAAACGCCCAGGAAGGAGGCCCACTGAAGGCTCCAGCCACTGAGACGGTTGTCCTGTATGAGGGAGAGATGCCGGGCGCCCAAGACCAAGACAAGAGGATAGTGGAGAGAGCAAGGAAACGACCCACTTGGTTCAGTTAGTGGGATCCAGCGTCTGATTGTGTGTATGAACACATTAAGACACACAAATATATTGTGCGTATACAAAGAGTTGGATGGCATGTTTTTTGCCATTTGGTTTCATGTACTTGTATGTTATGTCTATTGTCTCATGTCTACATGTGGAATTCAAAAGCAAACTCTGTTGCATTGTGTTAGTAATTATTTTACTACACTTTTATTATTAATACACCATATGGACAAAACAAGCAAGCCATGAAAATGATTATGTAATAATTTGCTAATAAAAATGATCTCTAGCCATGTTTCCTTAATCAGATAATTTCACAAGTCTGAAGCTAAAGTCTTCAGTTTAACTAGCTAAAGCTAGTTTAACTAGCTAAAGCTAGTTTAAGCTAGTTTAACTAGCTAAAGCTAGTTAAACTGGTTAAAAGCTGGTTAAACTTCTGCTGTAGCCATCAAAAGTTAAATTTATTATTTAATCCCAAAGCCTTTCAGAGGCTATCCTACAGCAGAACAAAATGTATGAAACTAGTCTTAAAATGACAATAACCTTAGTAGGGGTGGGAAAAATAATCATCGCGATTCTCTCTAGAACGATTCTGTCTCAATGCAGAAAAATTAATCTGAAACAAATTTTAAAAATATTTTTTTAATTACATTTGATCGCCTGCTGCAGAGCGCTACAGAAAACTCCTTTCTGCCTGCAGGTTCTCTGCGCAGAGAACCGACTATCTAATATAAAATATTAGACAGGTAATTCATCTGTTGATAGTCTTTAATGATCATCACACAAATAGGAAGTGATTAGCAAACTCAAATGTGTATATATATATTTTTGAAAATCCTGCATGGAAATGTACATTAAAAAAATAGTTGCATAGAGCTGCATCGATAATCGTTTTAGAATCAAATCGTTAACCTCTGAATTGGAATCAAATCGAATTGTGAGGTGCCAAGAGATTCCCACCCCTAAACCTTAGGACCTTTCTATTCAAATGGTATGCTCTGAAAAGGTATATTCTTGCAGTTTCAAAGCTTTAAAAGCCATTTTTATTATGCAATACTTACATCACAGCAAACAAAAAGATTGGCCATTAAATGAAAGATGAAGGCAAAACCAACATGCCATTGCATTTCATTCATTATTTGGTACAGTAGTGTTGCACATAAAATATAGTAAAACATGAATGCTTGCAAAAGGGTGAAAATCATTGTAAATACAAACTCATCAACTCACACAATTAAATTATGGTGGCGTCATTTTTTTAAACTATTCCCTGGATTTAATCAATTTCATGTCATGTCATTTCTTTAATAAGAATGTTTTATCACAAATCAGAGGGGATTTAAGAGTTGTTGTCCAAACATTTATATTATGTTAAAGACAGCGAAACAATATAAATAAACACTCATTCAGACAGATGCTTACTTCACATACTCAGAGTACTCCTCTTCTGGACAGAATGTCCAAACAGCATGAATTGATAAGAATTATATGATCTGATCATTAGAGTCAATAAAAAAATAACCGTTGTAAGCTCATTATTTACAGTCCTCTCAATAGGATCAAAGGGGAATCTTACCAATTAATACAATACATTTATTTTCAATTTAAATCCTAACCGAACAAAGTGCTAGTTGTGAGACCCTGAGACCCTGAACACAAGTTCACAAATTCAGTTTCTCACTGTCTGGCCCATTTGGTCTCCCGTTGAAACCAACTTTCCAAACCCTCAAAGTGGATGCACCAATCAGTGCTTGGGGCTCAATATTGCCAAGCCAATGCATGACTAGTTACGACCTAAAACTCCCTGCTCATTAGCGCTATTAATTAATTAATTAGCGATTGGTCCGTCCACCTTTTTTGTTTTGAAATATGTTTTCAGTGGAAGCGAGGCCAGACCGATCTTGATGAGAAACTGAAATGAGATGTCAGAGATCAGGATTGTCTCCTGGATCTGGACGGCCAACAGAGTGTACTACTCCCAATAAACCTCTTCCATGACCCCAATCCCACTCGCCAAGTTCACTCAACGCGAGAACCGATTTTCCCACTCATAACGGCATCGTGGGCTCTCTTGTGCTTCTCCACCGTGACCTGGAGCTGCCAGTATTTCAGATACACCCACATCAGACTGCCGTTCTTACGGTCGTCTGTGTTCAGCACATCAGCACAATGCTTGTCCTTCCTGAAGATGTCCTTCAGATCCCTCTCCAGCTCCACGCCCCGGCCCAGGCCCACCTTCACCGCGTCCAGCAGCATCTCCTGCTCCATCTCCTGCCGCTGAGCTCGGGGTCTCAGGATGGAGCAGTAGGCGTTCTGCCTTTCTACCAGGCGGGCCTCGAGCTCCCTCAAGGCAGCCTCTGCCCTCTGATGCTCTGACCTCTCCTGCCCCAGGGCGTCTCTTAGCACCGCCCCGGCCGTGCCACACTGCAGCATCCTTTGCTTCTCCTGCTCCATGCCATCTCGCTCCTAGTTGGGACGGCAAGGGTTCAAGAGGGAAGGTTGAAGACAGAGAGGAGGAGAGCTTGTTCTGTTTCAAGGCATCGCACCGACCAGACATTATTGTGTGGAGAACCTGCAAGTACTGTATATAGCTGGTTAGAAACCATTCGTAAGATGATTGCAATAGGCCACCCATTTGTATGGGTTGCCTAGTAAGTCAGAGTCCTATGTCTATTCAATAACACAAAAGTTACTATTTTTTTGTATGATACTATTCTTTCAATCAGAGTGAAGAAATATAATATCAGAATATGTTAAAATGGTTTTAAACATGTAAAATAGTACATCAAACTGTTGTGTAGAGTGCAGCCCAAATAAATGTTGACACAAAAATTCCAAGCACAAGTCATTTACCTTTTGCGCAAGTGACACATCCAATATTACTTCAGTTTCACTTATATTAGGAGTTGAAAGGAGGAATCTTTCTTCACCTGCTTCAAGTGTTTCTTTTCATCCATCATCTGCAGCCTATGGGACTGCATGGCCTTCTTGTAGCCCTCCACCCTCTGCCTCTCCGTCTCCACCTGTATCTCCAGCAGAGCCGCGGCCTTGCGCACCTCTGTCAGGGTGTGTCCGTACTTCTTCTCCATCTCTGTCCGTATGCTGGAGACCTGCTCATTATGCCGCACCTTCACCTCACTGATTTCCCTTTGTGACTCCCTGGACCAGATCCAACCTTGTTTCGGGAGGGCAGTTTCAGGTCAGAAGGTGATTGAAAACAAGCTGGAAACTTTAAATTGCTGTTATTAAAGTTAAAAGGGTCACTGTACAAAAGACAGCTTGTGTGCATCGGCTGCCACCTAAAAAGAACAATCCACAATCACTGTTTACTGTGAAATATGCTCTTGCTGCTCATCAAATGTCGCGGCTTAGTCTAATTGTGACAATTTCACGAATTGGATTGATAATATTTTCATACATTGAGAACCCATTCAATATTTGTCTCTCTCTTTTTCTGAATCTCATGCAAACGTTCACAAATATACATTTTGAAATGTGCTTACGGAAGGCCGCCAGTCCAAGCATAGGGATCAATAGGGCGTAGTTCCATGGGTTACCGTTGCCACCCCCAGCTCCCCTCTCTCCTGGGTCTGGGTCAATGTTCCATCTGGGGGGGTCGTTCAAGTTGTTCATGGAGTCGACTGTAACAACCAAACACATGGTACTTGTATCTTTATTCATATGTAGAAATATACACACATACATGACATGAGGAGACTCTTAGATAGAGGTTAATTAGGAGCAAGTTGGGGTCAAGTACATTGGGGAGGAACCCAGACCAAGTACTTATGTGCGGGGAGCGAAACGCCATAGCCTCTTCACTTCACTGTTTCTTTCCAAAGGAGACAAGGAAAGCTGAAACACTTCTACTGTTTCTATTTTGCGTTTCATCATGAACCACATCATCAACTATCCATCCATGTGTATTATTCATAACACATTATTTGGTTTGTTGTTCTTGTTATGTTCGCCGTCATTTAAGGCAATTGATGATCTGAAATCGGTGGTTTAATACCTTTACCAATTGGACTGGCAATGACTGGGTTTGAAGGACAATTGTTACATGAAAACTACACAATGGTGCATTGCTAGCAAAGGTTAAGTGGTTACAATCGAGTTTCGCTCACTTCATGGGCAAGGATTGGGTGCCGCATTGAAGGACAGGACTCAGTGTTTACATTTTAGCCGTGCAACCTCACCAGCAAAGATACTTCTACAATGCTGATGCATGCAGGGGTGCTTTACATAGGGATATTTGCTTAGCTATTAACAAACATTTGCACAACGAAAGTATTTACCAACTCAAATTTTGTTAAAATTGTGGTGTTTTGTCTCACCTTGAAGTAAAAGCCTAGGTCACGTATACATTTGTTCCTTCACGTCAGGTTATACAATTCCCATAAAAGTTGGTTAGGTAAACCAAAACAGTCCAACTGACACATTTTGGGTGATCCTATCAAATTACACCACAGCAAACGTTTCTCTTTCAGCAACAATTAAAAAAATTCAGCATTCATTATTAAATATAAACTTATATGAATAATTCTGATGACAATATATCGTTATAATTAGAAATAAACTCGAAAGAACGTTACAAGAATGCCTCTGACCCCTCAAATCGACTTTGGTTTGCTCCAGCGGGTGTGTACAACACGAACAAGGCTCCGCTGGCCGTTTCCGCCAAAGCTGTCCTTCACATGAAACATGGCTTCTATACGTTTGGCGTCAAGTCTCCTTTCCAAGAGGATATTATCATCCAAAACTAACGCTGTGAGTAATAGTGTATTCATTTCGTGATGTGGTATATATGTATTTGACTTGTATGTGTGTACGTGTAAAACAAAAATTATGTTGCACTTTTCGTTTCATAACCCAGAGTCCTTGACTTGCGTAAGTGCCTTGTAGTTAAAGGCTATGTGTTTTTAGATGTCAAATCATTAATATACTACGTCAATTGCCTTTGTGTGACTGGAAGCACCTTGAATTGTATTGTATAGTCCATTTCCCCCTTTTTTTTATCTATAAGTTTAATGCCATCACATCTTGCCATTGTCCCTATAGGTGAGGCAGACGTGGTGTGAATACATTGCATTTGTACACTATCGTAATTGTGACTTGTTTTATTTTCATTTCAGGCACCTCTTGGTGCTACCAAATGTTCCCGGGACTTTCATTTTTCGATTTATGGCAAGAAGAACAATGCCAAAGTGTCAAATGATGTAAGTTTGCGTAAACATGCAATTGTCCGTTAGCTTTAATACGTGTATGTTTTCTATTTGTTTGTTTTTTACGGGTGTGTGTATATTGAATGAAAAATTATGTAAATTATTATTGATTTCTGGTCAATATGCATAGATTTCCACCCAGTACCCTGTGGTGGACCATGAATTCGATGCTGTGGTTGTCGGGGCCGGTGGAGCAGGATTAAGAGCAGCCTTTGGTCTATCCGAGGCCGGTTTCAACACAGCCTGTATAACCAAGCTCTTCCCCACCAGGTCGCACACAGTTGCTGCACAGGTATGAGCCTCCTATTACTGTTGTTTTTATATTTAGTTGCTTATAGGTTATAGCCTTTATAGCCAGGCATTTAGTCGTTGAGCTCTAATTAGGTGTTTGCATTCCTAGTTCTGAGACTGGATCTCAATTTCACATGTTGAGACATTCAGTGTTATTTGTCCCTCAAAAGCGTAGTGGGCTTGTAGCGCTGTTGTATGGTATCTTTTTCATGTGACCTTTATGTCTCAGGGTGGCATCAATGCAGCCCTCGGTAACATGGAGGGTGACGACTGGAGATGGCATTTCTACGACACTGTAAAGGGATCTGATTGGCTGGGAGACCAGGATGCTATTCACTACATGACAGAGCAGGCCCCTGCTGCTGTAGTGGAGGTAAAACACTCACACAGCATCCATAAACTCTATCTTTCCCTTTAGACTCAAAATCCTTCAATCCACCCATCATTTTTCAAAATTACCCTACTGTTTCTCAAACAACCCTTGCCACTACAATATCATTGGACATCATCTGTTTAAGAAGGTCTGCTGCAAACCAAGTTCACCCGTGGTTTCCCCTCGCTCTCTCTCAGCTGGAGAACTTTGGCATGCCCTTCAGTCGTACCGAGGACGGCAAGATCTACCAGAGAGCCTTCGGGGGTCAGAGCCTCAAGTTCGGCAAGGGTGGCCAGGCCCACCGCTGCTGCTGCGTGGCCGACAGGACCGGACACTCCCTGTTGCACACGCTCTACGGACGGGTAATCAAACACACACATAAATTCCTGTGGTATCTCCTTCATCAGTCGTTGGCCTTATTACATGTTGTTTGTCAAATCCTCGACGTCCGAAATGCCGTCGATTTTGTCACTACCCGATCCATAGCTCCCACCGGGTCCGCACCTCCTGGTGCATCTGCCACTGCTCAAGCTCAGAATGTTATGTATGCGCCACTTTGGGCACTGCCTTGGTATCATGATGGTAGGTTAATTGGTTAATTCGCTTGGCTACGTAGCCAAGATGGAGAATAGACTCTGCACATCAAATCTGCGTTAACAAAATCAATAGTAGCAATGTTCAATTTTCGTGAAACAATAATTTATTCTCTGGTAACCATTGACAATCAAATATTTTCTCTATGGAAACGACGACAAATTAAATGAAAGTAGTTCTCTTATAGTACAGTAAATAGGACAGTAAATGTGTTTTTTTCCTTGGCTAATGTCTTGCCCCCCTGCCCCCCATGTCTCTCCAGTCCCTGCGTTATGACACCAGTTACTTTGTGGAATACTTCGCCCTGGACCTGTTGATGGAGGATGGCGAGTGTAAAGGCGTGATCGCCCTCTGCATGGAGGACGGCTCCATCCACCGCTTCCGCTCCAAGAACACCGTCATCGCCACTGGGTGGGCAAAATGTTCCTGTGGTTTCTTATTATAAATATCCAGCTGATGAACCAATTGTACTCTCTGGAGCACACGGTTTCAGTCATGTAGCTAACCCTACTGTCTATAACTGTCAATTTATGTTTTACATTTAATTTTCTACATTTCGACTACTCTTATTGTGTGTATTCTACTACTGTCCTGTACTTTGTACTGTGACACCCTCATTTCCTAACTGGGATTAATAAATGACTATCTTATTTTTATCTTATGTAACGGTACCCAATAGGGTAGGTCAGGTTACAACGGTTAACATGAAGCCAGTGGTCACTGTAATCACTCCAGGTTACAACGGTTAACATGAAGCCAGTGGTCACTGTAGTCACTCCAGGTTACAACGGTTAACATGAAGCCAGTGGTCACTGTAGTCACTCCAGGTTACAACGGTTAACATGAAGCCAGTGGTCACTGTAGTCACTCCAGGTTACAACGGTTAACATGAAGCCAGTGGTCACTGTAATCACTCCAGGTTACAACGGTTAATATGAAGCCAGTGGTCACTGTAATCACTCCTGTCCCTCTCCCTACAGGGGTTACGGCCGTACATTCTTCAGCTGCACCTCCGCCCACACCAGCACAGGAGACGGTAACGCCATGGTTACCAGGGCTGGCCTGCCCTGCCAGGACCTGGAGTTTGTGCAGTTCCATCCCACCGGTGAGCAAAAAGAATAACCCTCAGTCCTAGGACCAATGAATCCGCTTCCCGCTCAGTTCAGAATTGTCTAATTACGAATTTAACATTTTCATTGGTGAAACATCAACTGCTGAATACTGCTTCATACGTGTGTTCGGGAAATTGAAGGTGAAGTTGGACCCTTGACTTCATTGGTCTGTTCTGAGAACTCTCATCCTGGACCAATTACGTAAATTAATGTTACAGACCACTAGTGAATGATTAATGATATAAATGGCAATGTAAGGTATTTTATTAAAGTAAGTTGATTTATTACTGTCCAATAGTAGGCAGGCAGTAAACTTCTTGTCAACAAACTCCAATGATGGTCTTTTACTCCAGGAGTTAGTTTAAAATGGACTCAATTGGGATGTTGGCAATACTAGCATTCAATACTCTGGACTTCAGCTTAGTTTAATCTAAGTTAGCAACCGTTCTTTGTTGTTTGCTATTATTACTTACAGATTGTTGCAAGTGAATTGGTGTCGCTGTGGGAGGTTCTTTATGTCTTGAACTTGAATAATGAGTCCAGTGGTGAAGTGATGTTTATATTTGTCCTTGCTGGACATCCGACACCAGACGGAATTTGTAAGACCTTTCCATAAGAGACCTCTCACTTTTGGTTTTGAAGCAGTTTAAGAATCAATTGAGTTCAGTTTCTGTCCAAAAACCACAATCCTGTTTTAGTTATATTCTGGTATTATTGTGCAATGTTAATTCAGTGGGATTTTCCAATATTTTATAATAAATTTATAGCAGAAAAAAAAACCTGAACTGATCAACAGTTATTAATAACTTAAACGGGTCTGAAAGACGAGTTCATGAATCTTCCATTTCCAGGTATCTATGGTGCGGGTTGCCTGATCACCGAGGGTTGCCGTGGTGAGGGCGGAATCCTGATCAACAGCGAGGGGGAGCGCTTCATGGAGCGGTACGCACCCAACGCCAAAGACCTGGCCTCCCGCGACGTGGTCTCCCGCTCCATGACCATTGAGATCCGAGAGGGCAGGTATGGACAGCTGTGTGTGTGTGTGTGTGTGTGTGTGTGTGTGTGTGTGTGTGTGTGTGTGTGTGTGTGTGTGTGTGTGTGTGTGTGTGTGTGTGTGTGTGTGTGTGTGTGTGTGTGTGTGTGTGTGTGTGAGAGATGCCGTGTCACATGCTTCGCCCATATGTCACTGTTCCTCAACCTAATATAAAGCAAAATTCTCTGAAGCATGGCCGTGCTGTGCCTACTGTTTTCATAATTCCTATTCTCTGCATTTGTACGATTTTAAACATGATCAAAAGCAATGTGACCTCCCAGACCATGGTAAACCCATTCTGAGATTGTGTAAACCTCTAGATTATGTGCGTGCACAATCTGCACGTGTCTTGCTTTATCTCTGATGAACTGGCCCTTCGTCAAAACAGACAGAGGCGGTTGTGAGCCCGTTGTGCCCTGCGTCCAAACCGGGGGTTGGCGTCTTAATCCAGATAAAAGCTGTAGAATCTCGATATCTCCCTCTCGTGAACCAGACTGTAAACCGTCGGTGTACCGTACACCGACCCCCTTGGTAAAACAAGCCTTTCCCTCCCAGGGGCGTGGGACCCGATAAGGACCACGTGCACCTCCAGCTGCACCACCTGCCCCCCCAGCAGCTGGCCACCCGGCTGCCAGGCATCTCCGAGACGGCCATGATCTTCGCCGGGGTGGATGTCACCAAAGAGCCCATCCCTGTGCTGCCCACGGTGCACTACAACATGGGCGGGGTGCCCACTAACTACAAAGGACAGGTATGTTACGTTACGCAAACGCATGCATCTACAGGAACGGGGACCCAGAACGTACTCTAGAACCGCCGACTGTAGGATCAGAATTTCTTTGTCATTGCACATGGTACAACGAAATTTAAATGCCCTCCAAACAACACATTTTAAATATGTAAGAAAAAAATATATAAAAAATATATATATATATATATATATATATATATATATATAACAAATAAAGATAAAGATAAAATATACAAATAACAAATAAAGAAAATAAAGAAGATAAGAATAGATATAAGATATATAAAGATTAGAAGCTGAGGTAAAGGGAATGTTGTTTTTTTTTTGGAGTGCAAATTGGTACATTCAAGGTGCTTGTGAAATGAGACGTAGCTGAACGTGAATGTATTCATTCTTATTTTTTGCATCGTTCCGATGTGTCGCGATGTGTGAGCTGATGTGCCACTGCATCCTGTCACCAGGTGATCACTCACAACAACGGAGAGGACAAGGTGGTGCCGGGCCTGTACGCCTGCGGGGAGGCGGCCTGCGCCAGCGTCCACGGGGCCAACCGCCTGGGCGCCAACTCCCTGCTGGACCTGGTGGTGTTCGGCAGAGCCTGTGCCCTCACCATCGCCGAGGAGGACAAGCCCGGTGAGCGCTGACCCCCGACCGACCGGCCACCAGCCTCTGCCCCTCCCCTGGTCATTTGCCTTGAGTTAAAGGTGACATATCGCACCACCAGGTGTGAGTGTGATTAGCCGTTACAAGCGGTTATGAAAAGAGGCAGATTTTCATAACTGCTTGTAACGGATAATCACACTCACACCTGGTGGTGTAATATTTCACCTTTTAAGCAGTGCAGCATTCTGGAAGACACTAGAGACGCGATTCTCATTGGCTGACGCCATTGTCTTTCCAAGAAACGTTGCTGCGGCAAAACACAGGCGAATCTGTTTTATTCGTATGTTTTACCACCATGGGGTTATTTATTGCCCCAGATATATTTAGTTTATTTTTTTGTTTTGCGTGTTGACCGCTGAGCAATTGTTATGAATCCCAGATTTTCCCTTATGGGAAAAAAGTGAATATTAATGGATGTGTGTGCATCGGGGAAGGGACTGCATTGTGAGGCTGACCTGTGCCTGGTTTGTACCTCCCCAGGAGAACAGCTGTCCCCGCTGAAGCCCAACGCAGGAGAGGAGTCTGTGGCCAACCTGGACAAGCTCCGCTACGCCAACGGATCCATGAGGACATCCGAGATCAGGCTCAACATGCAGAAGGTAGAGTGTGCTACACATGCTACACAATTGGGCCTTTATGTGCTATGCCGCCTCCTATGTCTTCCCAGCCGGGAACCACTTGCAGACAGATATGCCGTCAGACCTGCTGATCCTGATGCAGGCTTTCTAAAATGTAGGGAAGGGGTTTGGAGCAAGCTCAACTGGTACTAATTGTTTTCTTGGTCGTATCCCTTTCATCCTCACCATCATTTGAGGCCTAAGACCATGAGTTGATAAATGTTTTTTCTTGTATGTTGTTTGAAACAATGTATTGCTAATCTGATGGGGCTCCCTAGAAAAAATAGATCTTGTAATCTCAGTGGGACTCACCTGGTTCAATAAACACATACAGACACGGTACAGTGGACAGATGCACAGCATGATGGTCAGTCACAGTAAAACGTTGGCCCTCGCCAATGTCTTCCTGTAGTCTTGAGTCCTGTACTCGATGAACTCTGGTGTCATTCTAACTGGCTACTTCCCTCGGCCCCCTGCAGACCATGCAGAACCACGCGGCCGTGTTCCGTACCGGCTCCGTTCTGAAGGAAGGGTGTGACAAGCTGGACGCCGTGTACCAGACCCTGGACGACATCAAGACCTTTGACAGAGGTGCTGCAGCAATGTGTTCATTCATTCACTACACTTACACTCTTAGACTGACAAATTACACCACCAGGTGTGATTTGCCGTTTTGAAAATCGGCCTCTTCTGACATCACAAGTGGCCGTGTCCACCTAGATGTGTGCTGGATAGATGAGCAACGTTTTCTACAGTCCACTGGGTAGGCTGGGAGACAGATATATCCAGCACAGGTGGACTAGGTGGACACACTGATGTCAGAAGAGGCCGATTTTCAAAACGGCTTGCAACGGCTAATCACCCTCAGTGGAGGCTGACACTCTGTTCCTGAACTGTTATTGTTATTTTACCCTCCCCTCTACATCCATCCAGGCATCGTGTGGAACACAGATCTGGTGGAGTCCCTTGAGCTGCAGAACCTGATGCTGAACGCCGCCCAGACCATCCACAGTGCTGAGCAGAGGAAGGAGAGCAGGGGCGCACACTCCCGAGAGGACTTCAAGGTCTGAGCTCCTCTTAAGTCTGTGGGCTGGGCTTTGCTCTTCTTGACATCTCTGATGTCTCTCTGTGCTTGTTCCAAAGAGCACAGATGTGTCAGGACAGATGCAAAAATAATGGATTGAAATGATTGCTCCAAACATTCCAGTCCACCGCCACACTATGCTCTGTGATCTTTGCTCCGGTCAAATAATAGGATTCTACCACTATGAACCGAAATGTTCGCCCTTTGTGCTATGGTGGGCTTAATGATTGTTTTTTCTTTATCCCTTGTTTTCCATCAAACCTTATTTTACTGCTGTTTTCTCCCAGGACCGTATGGACGAGTATGACTATACCAAGCCCCTGCAGGGCCAGGAGAAGAAGCCCTTCGAGGAGCACTGGAGGAAGCACACGCTTTCCTACGTCGACCCAAAGACTGGCAAGGTAGGAGTCTCCTCCCTCCATCCGGCCCTCTGTAAGGGCCTTCTAAATGGAGAACGTTGGAATATTTTATGAACCAGTGATGACAATGGAATAAATAACTATGTTGAAGATCATATAAGACATATTACCCTTTTAAAACAATACAAAAACGATTTTAGGTTCACTGTTTGAGTCCATATCTAGCCCTGTTAAACATAAGGTCCCATGTGTTTTTAGGTGTGCATGTGTTTGACACATTTCCTTCTATCCCAGGTCACTTTGGAATACCGCCCTGTGATTGACAGCTCCCTAGACGAACAGGCTTGTGCTGCCATTCCCCCCGCCATCCGCTCCTATTAAAGCCTACCAGCCCCCCATCATCCCTCCGCTCTGTCCTTAAGCACAGCAACTCAGAACTCAACTACCTATTCAGCTATTAAACGTCCCTCTGGAAATGTAATCTTGAGCCAACTTATGATTTTGCTTTCATTTTTGCTCCTGCTCTTTGACAGTTTGTATCATTCTGAAATATATGCCTTTTTAATTTAAAAGCTTTCAGCGGCAGAGACGGAAATGATTGTGGCTGTACCCCATTCTAACGGTAAACAGTGGAATAGTATTAATCTTCGATTCATTCATCTACCATTGATCATGGATGGTAGACACATCAGCCATTTTAGTAAGGTATTGGTTTCCTTTGATTTGCTGTTTCATGGACAGGGATTGCTAATAACATCTTGCCAATGATTGTTCTTTGAAATGCACGCTGATGGTGCTGTGAGTATTGTTGATTAAGTGTAAATATCTGACAGTAGTGTCATATGGCAATGTAGGTGTTAGATTTCCCTCGGTCACTATTGCCTTCTGTGTGTTGTGTAAAGCAACAAATTGCTGTGCATGCATGCTCTAAGGGACAACAAGCTCATTGTTAGATATATATATATATATAAAATAAGACTTTGTTTTGACATTATATAAAAAAAGTTGTGTTAATGTCTGAATTTAACTTATTTGTCTGGCTTGTTGATTATTGCTTCGCAAATATTTGTACTTCAATGTTGAATAAAGGGAAGCCTACGCTTTGAGGTAAAGGGTCGATATGACTTGTAGTACACGCACATATCACAAGGGGGCATCAAATAATAATTGGTTTGTTTGTCGTGGTTCCCTAATTTGACCCCAAAAATGCGTTTATTCTCCTTTAGGTCTCATTTATTTTCATTAATTTATCTCATTTAATATAATCACATTCTTTTCTGAGTTTAAAGTGCAGGAACAGGAAGATGAGAACCTCATCAGAACCGGTCACAATGGTAGGACTAATCTCACTTTAAGGCCAGATGTTCAAATTATTCTTTATAAACCACACTCGTTGGTAACAAGTGTATATTTTAGATGATCCCAGCCCAAAGTGTTAGCCGGCTCTGTCAAAGAAATGGTTTCCCCTCCATTTGTGTGTTAGTTTGAGTCTGCCCTCGCACGGAATTTATCATTTCCTTGCAGAAGGAATTTCTCTAGTGAAATGGACTGAAAATACCTCGCTTGATAGACTGCCAGGACCAGGCAGTGTCTGTTTATGCGATATCTCAAATGGTCGAG
Organism: Micromesistius poutassou; assembly: GCF_964030765.1. Lineage (NCBI taxonomy): Eukaryota > Metazoa > Chordata > Actinopteri > Gadiformes > Gadidae > Micromesistius > Micromesistius poutassou. The sequence goes on from NC_140278.1 coordinate 6,908,110, forward strand.
TATGGACCTGCACCAAATGTCTGTTATTATCGGCAATGTAAAAGCTCTGAACTTTTGGTGCCAAGCAGTCGAAGGGGGTGTGTCACAAACAAATGCATAACTTCCCATAGATAAGTTGAGGGCGTAACGCCCTCAAAAAAGATTCTGAAAGGTCACAAAATCTGTCTGTATTAACAATAGTGCCTGCCAATGTTGATTACAATTTATGGTTGATTGTTAACTAGAAATTATTTGATCTTACAAGTAGAATAGCCTATAATTATAAGTAAGTCTACTGTTGACACCGAAACATATGACACAGAAGACTTTTCCCTTATTTTGTCTTCATGGGGACTTGAACATAGAGTTCTGAGATGAATTGCCATTAACGAGCGTGTCAAGCTGACGTTTTTTAATAGTATAAAATGTTGGTGAAAACAGACATTATAAAACATCACCCATCAAAAAGACGTGGATAGGAGCACCTTATCCGTAAAAAAAAGCTGCATTGAAATATAAAATAATCAACGGACGATTACCGCTGAGCTGAATCAAAACGAAATCACCGAGGCATTATGTGAACACACGGAATAGGAAGAAGCGGCAGCAGAGGACCGCGAGGATGATCCCGATGCCAAGGGCCGCGTGGTTCAGACGGCGCGCGACGGCGCTGTTCGCCCCAGCAGCCAGCAGATCACCACGCGCTGTCGCCTTCCTTGTCTGCGAAACACACACGCACGCACACGCACACACATCAAGGGGGTTGGGAGAGAACAACAACCGTGACTGGCGCGAAATCAACCCAAGCCTCCGAAGAATGGTAGCAGTTAGGGAAGGCGGACAATGGCCATGGGTTCTGGCTTCTGGTAACTTGGTTAGAGTGAACTAGCACAATGAACATCTGTCGAGGTAGGAATTTCCCCAGTTCAAACGTGACTTACCTTCAGACAATCGTTTTGATTGTGGAGCCAAGAGAAGGTGCTCATTTTCTCTTGATTGAGGCCCATAAAAATAAAAAATTATTGTTTTCAAAGTCCACTATTTATTATAGATATCATAGCATCACCTGAACCACTAGTGCGCATAGTTAAACAAAGATGGAAGTAATAAACCAGGATGTGACACCATGGTTACCTCCTTAACTCTATATGCATAGTTGGGAAATTATGAGTCATATTTTAAACCATACCGCTACCAACAGCTGCTTTGCGTTAGTCAATTTAGATGAGAGACTCCAAACACTTACATTTTCTGAAGCTACAAAGAAGCCCAAGGCAAAGTGCAAACAGCCACAAAACCATCACTTTTATTGTTCACGTGAACATATTGGAGTATTTGTATTTGTATTTGGAGTAGGCCTATCAAATATGGATTTTACCGGGCAACATGCGAGGATATTGAGGGTTCCATTGCACTCTCATCTCACCCTCAATGTCCTCTCATTTAATGAGCCAAGGGGAGATGATAGTAGTAATAAGAGGAAGTGGATAGGTTACAGTGCCATCGCAATTCAATTATACGTAATAATGATTCATTAGTTCACAGGTCATTATCTACTATAAACCATAAATACTGGGGGAAAAGCAACAACAGCCATTGGGAGATACAGGAAATAGAGATAGGAACAGTTTGGCACAAGAGTCACAAACAACTTTATAGTTGTTTATAGACAAATATATATACAACTTTATAAATGGTTATAAATCAAACCTATTTTTATAAATGTTATTAAATAAGCAACTTGAATATGGTATGTGACTAACTGACTCACAGTTTGTGGAAAATGTAAAACCCTTGGGTCTTTTTACGTCTGCACAATTACCTTGAGTGAGTGCGTGTGCATGTGTGTGTGTTTCTTTTTTGATTCAATTTCTCTGAAAATTATTATAACAAATAAATTAGTGCAAAGATCAAATTTAAACACAAATGTATCTAACTTTATTCATGAATAAATGTGATACATTTATCCCCACAACATTCATACATCACAACATTTATTTAACAACCCTGATTGACAACCGATATATTTTAAAAATCTGCTAGGTTAAAGATGTGTTTATACGGTATAGAATGTGAGGATGTCTTAGTGAATATAGTAGATATGGTGGACTTTTGGCCTAACCCTAACCCGAAATTCAAAATTTTGAAACTATAAAATTAAACTATAAAATATATTTCCTCAGAAAAGTGCTGCAGTGTAAAAAAAAATGCCTTAGCATATGCTAATAACGCTACATAGTTAAAGACGGAAATGTTGAGTACAACCTCAGATTGGGGCTGATTTACCAGTATGGTATGATTCAACTGAGATAATGAAATTAGATTAGAATTAGAAATTGAGTACGAAAATTATGGTGATGATTAACATGAGGAAGGAGGCGAGGCCGATTCCCAGAGACACATGGTTCAGCAGTCGGGACGTTCTGCTGTTCCTCTCCGCGGTGATCCGGTCGCCGGCCATGTTGGCATCGCGGGTCTAAAGGAGGGGGTGGGGTAGGGGAAGGTAAAGGTGTGGGTGACCGGTGAGGGCCGCAAGGAAAGGAGGAGAAGAGCGAGACAAACTGTGAGATCAGAGCCCCACAATTTTTTGGAAAACCGTTCGGCACAGCCAATGACAAGAAGGATTAGTTTGTGACGGAGTTAGAGAAACATTAGCGAAGAACGAAGAAGAAGAGGAAAAGTCGATCAGAGGAATGGAGGGTGGGGCGTAGGTCTTGGTATTCTCGCGGTATTACGGTAGACCAGGGTTTTTAGAAATACTATATGAGTTTTATTTTTCCGACATCTTATGAATGCATTTCTTCTTACGTGTTTATGTATTTTGGCCAAGATTTGAAGCACAACCTAATTATCCAAAACTTTATCCAAAATCAATTATTCGCCTACAATTAGCATCATGCGCGGGGTAGGCGGAGTTCCCCCTCGTAGTTTGAAAGTAGATATTTTTTTAATTTAGAAAGATTGTATATTCAACAGATGTTCCTGCTCCAAATCACGAGGGCAAGTACAGACACGTCCGCAGGTCTGAGCCCTGCCTGTCTAGAGGGGTATACCTGCCCCGGAGATGGGCGGGCAGCAGCACTCCTCTCTACAGAGCCACAGTTTGGTCACCAGAACAACAAAAACGACAACAACAACAACAACAGTTTTGCGCGACCAGTGGAGCTAATCTAACTAACAGTTTAACCGGTTAAACTGCCTTGACATAAGTGTAGTTTCTCAATCTATTCATTGTTCTAATGGTTATTAGTGTTTGAGCCCAGCAAGACTTGTCTTGACTTGGCAAATTGCATACTAGACGTGGACCTCTATCACAGCAGCTCAGCTTTGCAATTACATAGGAGCGTATGAAAAACGAGATGCCGCTCAAGCCTCGAGCTTATGGATAAAAAGACACATATCCAAATGGCGGTACTTAGTAATCCAATGATACCACATGAGAAAGTTACCAATGCAACTTAACTTGCATTTCCATTCTGCACAAACATTTTCAAACTCCATCTTTAAGGTGAAATGAAGTGTCTCTACTGCTTTGCAACTTATTGACTGGCTTCTCATGCACCTTGTCGACAAACCTCTGGTTTGAGAGGCAGAGCCAAGCACTGTTACAGCCGTTGATACACAAATGCTTTGGTATTGCGAGATTTGAAACAGCTGTGGACCTACTGCCATACATGGCGTTGTTGTGCTAAGAAACCAAGCCAGGGCCCAGTTCCCCTCCAGCACTAGAGACCTCACTAACATGGCTGCCCAATCAGGCTGACTCCAGCTGTGTGGCAGCTTTTCTAACCAAATCCATCTTGTGCCCTAAAATAAACTGCACTGTTCCCTTTCACCACACAGAACGGGAAGATGCTTTGCTTTATGCTGTGTTAAGAGGCGTAGGATGCATATAAGGAAAGGATAGTATTTTAAATGATCTCATAAATATATAAAAGAAGGTGTATGAAAAGAATAATACCCCAAGCCCTGTATCATTATCAACAAACCGTCACAATAAACCGGTTTTTGAACATCCCCACCCTGCCTCCCCTTGATGGAGTTTGGCACAGGCATAGCCACACTGTTCGGTGGGCGTGTGTGTGGATGATGGCTGGTTTAAGCAGCCTCGCCTGGCCGTGTCCAAACAGACTCGGCCAGGTGGTGCTGTTCAAACCAGCCATCATCCACACCCACACCCACATTATACCTCATATATTTAAGTATACTTAAAGTATAAGGTATTTTTCTGTTAAATATTTAAATGTATTCGAAATGTATTTTTATATAGGTCCATAAAGCTTAAACAAAGAGGGCAAAAAATGCAAAAGGGCCAAGCCCCTTAAGACCCCTCGTGCTCTCCGGCCTGCTGTGTGATGATAAAACAAACAACAACAAAAAAGCACCTAAGATCTTATTTTTTAAAGAAACTATAATGTAAAGTAAACCAGTGGCCGCATTGGGCCACTGCTGGATGCATGTAACACTGGAAATGGAGAATCTAAACACACCTTGCCCTTTCCTTCATTGTGCTTCTTGTGGGATTATGGGAAAAATCATAATCACGATAATTTTGGTCAATATTGAAATCACTATTATTCAAATTATATTTTTTGAGTTTGAAAACATAATGCATTTATTCAGCATTTCTCTCACAAAAAATACACAAAAAAACACAAAATGTTCAACTAGAAAATGTTCAAATAGAAAATAATGTACAAATATGTATCCAGCTGGATCCAGCTGATTTTTTAATTTATTTAAGTTTGGAGATATAATTTCACTGCAGCTAAACTATCAGACCAACACTGCTTCATAGATAAATATAACTTGCCTCATGTGTAGCGGGTTGTTATAAATTACGGCCATAAGCTTGGAAAATGGCAACACCCACCACACAGTTGTGCAAGTATACCATACATACTATACTATACAAGTGTGTTGTGCAAACGGTGTTACCGTAACCCCTCCAAGTGTTTCAGGGGCTTTTAGATATGTCGTTATCATGACATTAATCCACCATTCCTTTCAGGTGCCACTCCCCAACTCTTGGGGACACTACACTTCCGTGTACTCAAAATATATAGTTACATTATATTATTAGTTCATTTGGGATGTGTGTCGAGAGTCAAATTGTTATAAGTATATTTAATATACTTTAATACTCATTTATATACTTTTAGCATACACAAAGAATTTCAATTCTTACAATTCATTAGAAAGACATTTAGAGTTAGTGATATAGCACATGTCAGTATATAATATATTTTGTTAGCTTGGGGAACCATAGGCATGGTTCAATAGCAAAGCTATTGAACAATTGCTTTAACGCAATCTCAGTTGTGAAATCAAAATGTTATGATTCCAATTTATGCAAAAAAATAATGCTGAATCATGCATTCTTGAACTCTATGTTATATTGGGTTCAGGGAACTTTTTCTGTGTGAAAAGTACCGAACATCAGAATGTTCAGGATGTGACAACTTGTACCGCCCCTGTGACCAACAGCCACAACTTCTGCTTCTGACTCTATAGACGGTGAGGGGACATTCACAAGGGTCACCGGCCCTGATGCAAAGGTCCTGCTTGTCTGTGTAGACTAGTGTAGACTAACGGTTATACATATTTGTCTTATATGTGGTGATATGATTCTATCAGCAACCAATTCAAAACCATAGAATCAAGACAATGATTGCATCACATCCTATATGTCTATGTGAATCTGCAGCCAATACCCACAGCTGGCATCATTGTATAAGAGAATTCTAAGGAGTGACAGAAAATAACTTTAAAAAGTAAGAAAATTTCCCCCCCTCGTCACGAGAGAAGTGACAGAGCTGAGCTGGTGTTTCAAATGAAACATCCTTTCACTTCAATCACCTGCTGGTACTGTTGTACACAGCTTGTGTGGGGCAGATGCATTACAGGCTGTCCTTATCATTTATTATATTGCAAAGCCCAGGGAGTAGCTTAGTTCTGTTGTACTGGGGTCTCTCTGGGGCTGATACACCTGAGAATGAATCCACAGAACGTTCCAAAACCTCACCGGTAGAAATTCATTGTTTGCATGAACTTAAGGCAAGGCAAGGCAACTTTATTTATATAGCACTTTTCATACACAAGGCAGACTCAAAGTGCTTCACATATAAACATTGTCATATAATAAAAGAAAATAATAGATAAGTAAAAAAAAAAAAAAAAAAGCATTTTAGTGTGCAATGTATTTAAGATCAACAGTCTCTGATACCCACGTCAGGACTCCGACCCGACCTAAAGGAACTTGGTCCTTACCCACGTCGGCACTCCGACCCGACCTAAGGGAACTTTGACCTTACCTACGTCGGGATTCCGATCCGACCTAAAGGAACTTGGTCCTTTTTCTGGGACTCCAACCCAGATTCTAGGACTCTAACCCAGTCTCTCTGGTATCAGATCATGTATCTCTCTGGTAAAAATAGAAAATAAAGGAAAAGTTAGTAATAAAATAAAAAATAGATAGAAAATAGAGGCAAAGTTAAAAAAGCATTGTAGATTTAAGATTTAGCAGAAAGCTAAAGCAAACATAAAAGTCTTCAGTCTTGCTTTCAAAGCTGTCAGAGTTGGGGCAAGTCTTAAATCCTCAGGGAGTTTATTTCAGCAATTTGTTGCATAGTAACTAAATCCTGCTTCCCCATGTTTCGTGTTGACTCTGGGGATAATTTGCAGATTGGTCTCAGAATATCTTAGTGGCCTAGAAGGCTTATGTAGTGGAAGCATATCAGTTCAATATTTTGGTCCTAAACCATGTAGGGATTTATAGGTGAGCAACATGATTTTAAAATCAATTCTCTGACATACAGGGAGCCAATGTAACGATTTAAGAATTGGTGTAATATGTTCAAATTTGTTGGTCTTTGTTAGAACTCTAGCAGCAGCATTCTGAACAAGTTGCCTTAGAGTTTGGGAGACCTGTAAGGAGACCATTGCAGTAATCAAGCTGGCTAGTGATAAAGGCATGTACAAGTTTTTGTAAGTCTTTGGTAGACGTGAGCCCTCTTGCTATGGTTTTAAGGTGATAATATGCAGATTTTGTAACTGATTTGATGTGACTTTCGAAATGTAAATCTGAATCCATGATAACCCCTAGATTTCTGGCTTTGATTTAGGTTTTCAGTGACAGAGAGTGAAGGTGTTGGGTTACTTCAAGCCTTTCAGTTTTAGCACCAAATACAATTATCTCGGTTTTGTCCTCATTCAGTTGAAGGAAATTTTGGCACATCCAGTCTTTGACTTGCTCAATGCACTGGAACAACAGATCTATGGGCTGATAGTCATTTGTTGATAGCGATACATAGATGGTCAATATTGTTATTTTGCATGATTTTCCCTAGTGGGAGCATGTAGATATTGAATAGAGAGGGTCCTAAGATCGAACCTTGTGGGGCTCCACATGTCACGTTTGTTGATTCTGAAACAAAGTCGCCAATGGAAACAAAGTAGTTCCTATTTTGTAGGTAGGACCTAAACCAATTTAAGACTGTGCCTGAAAGTCCCACCCAGTTTTCTAATCTGTCCAAAAGTATTGTATGGTCTACAGTGTCGAATGCAGCACTGAGGTCTAGTAGCATTAGTATTGAGATTTTGCCAGTCTATGTTAAGACGGATGTCATTTACAACTTTAATAAGGGCGGTCTCGGTGCTGTGAAGGGGTCGAAATCCGGATTGGAAGGTGTCATAGCAACCAGTTGATGCCAGGAAGTCACTAAGTTGCTGGAGGACAACTTTCTCAATGATTTTACTTATGAAGGGTAGATTTGATATTGGTCTGTAGTTAGAGGCATCTAGGCTCCGCTTTTTTAAAAGGGGTTTAATAACTGCAGTTTTTAAGGCTTTTGGGAAATTGCCTGATTGGAGAGAGTTAACTATTTGCAATATGTCTATTGCTAGGCAGTCAAAAACATTCTTAAAGAGGTTGGTAGGTAAAGTATCAAGGCAACAGGTGGAGGCCTTTAGTTGTGTCACAGAGTTTTTGTTTACATGCTGAAAGATTGGATTCATGTAAACAGGTTTATTCGATCTGCTTTGCCAAAAGGATCGTCTCAGGACCGGATTTGCGAAGTCAATAGGCTAGCTGGGCTTGAGCCGGTCATAGGCGGCTATCTACCTGCATGTGTACTCAATCGTATCGTATTGCCGGGAGTTCACGTCCTGCGCATGCTCGAGAATTCCGGCCGGGGATTTCACCTGGAAGTTCTATCGCCGCCACCGCAGCAAAAAGCTCTATTTGTTCCCTCATATGCACTTGTATACAGTGAAAAATGCACAAAATGTACGCTACTGTTGCCTCACCATCTTTGTTTGTATGCCGCCAGATAGTTTGTTGTTTCTTTTACGTTGCCATGAACCGGAAGTGGCTCTAGTACCACTTGTTAAAAGGGCTACAGTGCCACCTAGCATAGCGGAGTCAGCCAGGTCTCCGACCATTATTCCAATCTGATCCGATGTATGTATACTCAGACAAGTGACAGCCCCCCCGTCGAGTGGCAACATCGTTATATGGCTTAATCCATGATAAGTCAATTTGCTCCGACTATGTAACCGCAGTCACAGTTTCCACAAGAGTTTTAGAGTCTATGACATTAAAGCATGTCATTGCCACGTTACTTTTGCCTGAACAGGGTGGTAGTCCAACATTTTTGTTTAAAGTGGAGACATTGATGGCGCGTCTGATGCCTTCAATTTTATCAGTATAAAATGCTGCAAACTCATTGCATTACTGCGTGGAATGAAGGTCAGGTGGAATTTGTGTTGGGGGCTTGGTCAGTCTATCAACAGTTGCAAATAGGGTTTTGGCATTATTAGTATTGGTTTTAATGATATTGGAGAAAAATGTTTCTCTAGCACTTTAAGTCTAAATTGTAGGCACGGAGGCTCTCTTTATAGATGTCATGGTGAATATAAAGTTTTGTTTTACCCCATATGCGTTCAACCTTCCTTGAACGCATATGATGGCCTTTTTAAAAAGTACATTAGAATGTTCATTGATATACCGTTTTTTGACAGTATTTGATTTTGTCTGTATGTCGGGAATAAAAGATATATTAAAGAAAACACAGAAGTGGTCCGACAGTGAAGGATCAGTCACCGAGAGATCTGAAACATTGAGACCCTTTGTGATAACCAGGTCTAGAGTGTGCCCCTTACAAGGAGTAGCCTCTTTCACATGTTGAGACATTTCAAATGTGTCCAAAATGGTAAAAAGTTTTTTGTCACCAGTTATAACTAGAAAGTCAAAGTCTCTGGAGATGCTAGACAATAATTCTGTAAAGTCATTGAACAAATTTGCGTATGTGGGTGGCCTGTAAATAATTAATAGGAGAACTCTGGGGGAACATTTCAGTACAGCACAAATGTATTTGAATGATGGAAAATCACCAAATAACATATGTTTCCCCTGAAATACATTTTAAAATATAGTAGCAACCCCTCCACCTCTTTTTCCAGATCTACATACATCAAAAAAGTTATAGTTGGGAGGAGCTGTCTCTATCAGAACGGTTGCACTGTTATTTTGTCATAGCCATGTTTCAGTTAAAAACATAAAATCCCGTTGAGAAGTGGTAATATTAACTAAAAAAGATTTGTTATTAAGAGACCTAACATTAAGTAGACCCCTCCTGATGGTGTTATTGATAGGCTTTAAGGTTGATTTTGGTTTGGAGGGAATAGGTATGAGATTTGTGAGGTTAGCAGTGCGTCTAAGTTTCCATTTGATTACTCTCTAGTGGTTACAGCAGGAATGCAAAAGTTGCCATGTTTTGACCTTGGGTTCAGCAGATTATGCGAAACTTCCTTCATACTCTACGGCTGAACCCTTTTTTGTCTCAGTAATAATCAGGACTACTATCAGTAGTCGGGCTGGTGCACCCTCTGCTTGGGTGTTATCAGCCTGTGGCAATGACGTGGCGATGGTATCATTGACACAGATGCAAGTTTGATGCCAACATTTTTCAGTTTCTTAAATTCATCTGGAAAATCATAAAGGGAGGAGACAGTGGAGCTGGAGTTGTTGTTGTGGCTATGGGAGAGATGAGGCTGGAGGTCATCGTCGATGGGAGAATGCTGGAGGTCATCGTCGATGTGGGAGTGCAGAGGAGGGGCATGGCCGTTCCTCACCAAGCCAGCATCTGCGATGGCGTTGGGCGGGCTGTTGTCTCTCTTCAAGGTCTGAGGTCTGTCTGCTATCTGTGTGTCAGATATTGCACAGTAGATGTGTGGGGGAGGCTGTAGTCTCGCTTCTTCTCAACCTGTGCTCTGACTGTGGCCTGTGTGTCAGACCGTGGCAGGGTAGATTTGTGGGAGAGCAAGAAGAGTGTCCCCTAACAGTTTTGAGCCTAACCTGTTTGGGTGTAGGCCATCTGCTCTGAAAAGGTATTTGCGCCCCCAGAACAAGTTTAAATTGTCAATACAGCCCCTTTTTCATTGCAGACTCTGGAAAGCCATGTATTGAGTGCAAGTAGATGACTGAATCTGTTTATTCCCCTGTCAACTGCTGGTATGGGTCCACTGATGAATGACATAATGTGTAATTTGTCCAGTATGTCCAATAGTTCAGGGAAATCCCTCTTCAGAAGTTCTGACTGTTCTCTTTGAATATCATTAAGTCCTGCATGCACAATAACCTGTAAGATTTTGGGGTTTTCCAATATAATTGTGGCTAGTTTCTGGTTGACATCACTAACCGTCACATCTGGGAAGTAGCATGTTTTGATCTTAGCGGTTATATCCTTTATGGTTGAGTCTCCTACAATCAGAGTGTCTGGTTCATCTGCTTTCTGTGGGATGGGTCCTTGTTGCCTTGAGGTGGCGGTGGCAGACGCATGCACAGCTCACCTCCGTGGCGACTGGTTCTTGTTCTGTCTCTGTCCGCACGGTCCGTCCGGACGCATCTCAGGGGTGCACGGGTGGCAGACGCATGCACAGCTGGCCTCTCTGGCGACAGGGTCATGGTCGGTCTCTGTCCGCACCGTCCGTCTGGACGCATCTCGGGGCTCAGGGGTGCATGGGTGGCAGGCGCGTCTGTGGACTCTTGAAGTGGCAGGAACCGGTTCTTCAGTGGCAGGGTTAACTTCAGCGATTGGCTAATCTGGCCGATACATGCTACTTTAGCTTTGGGAAGCTTAGCATTTGGCGTTGAGTGAATTTGTTGATTCACTTTGGTATGTTGTTTGGACTTAGCACTGACTCTGTGCCAGTGAGAGGCAGCTGGAACTGTCTCTCTCTTGTCCAGCTTCGGGAAGGATACAGTGTAGCTTGGATCATCTTGTTGTGTATTTGTCTGAGCTAGCTCAGCAAACTCATTGTGGAAATGAACCTCTCAGCTCACTCCAATTCGGGATGTGGTCAACTGGTTTGGAGAGTGAGACGAGGGCAATTCCAAAAAGAAAAAGGTTTATTCACTTCCCAAAAACAAACCAAACAATAAATAAACATAAAATAAATCAATGGTTCCAAAAATACAAGTTAACATTTGCAAAGAATAAAAGAAAAGCTGTTAGAAATTTTCTAGCTGAAATACAGCATAATTTAGCCTAACAGGAGGCAACATAGCAATCGAACTGTCCTGTCGCTGGAAGTGAGAAAGGTTTCACTTTCTCACATTTCCTCCTTCCTCTGAAGTCTCGGCACCAGGGTGGCGAGACAAAAAGAGCCTCTACCACCATTGCTGGTGGACAAACTCTGACAGTTCTTGAGGGCCGGACAGACTCCGACAGTTTGTGAGGGCCGGACAGACTCCGACAGTTTGTGAGGGGCGGACAGACTCCGACAGTTTGTGAGGGGCGGACAGACTCCGACAGTTCGTGAGGGCCGGACAGACTCCGACAGTTCGTGATAGGTGGACAGACTCCTCGTCTCTGGCGGCGGCCTCGTCTCTGGCTGCGGCCTCGTCTCTGGCGGTTCTTCCACCTTCTACTGTTGTAGGCATGCTCCTCCTCCCTCTGACCGACATAGCGCTCGTCTCAATCTCTGTCGCTGTCCTCCCTTGGCCCTCTCGTCGCTCCAGCCTCTCAGGTGGCGTCACATCCCACCACTGCCACCAAATGTGGAGATGAACCTCTGGGCTCACTCCACTTCGGGATGTGGTCAACTGGTTTGGAGAGTGAGACGAGGGTAATTCCAAAAAGAGAAGTTTTATTCACTTCCCAAAAACAAACCGAACAATAAATAAATATAAAATAAATCAATGGTTCCAAAAATACAAATTAACATTTGGAAAGAATAAAACAAAAGCTGTTAGCAATTTTCTAGCTGAAATACAGCATAATTTATAATAATTTATCTCGCCTAACAGGAGGGTGTAAGTAGTGGCCTCACGTCAAGCCACGTCTTCCTTACCCTCCCAAAACAAACAATGCAACACCCCTTGAATAGGCCACCTAATACCATGCCATACCATGTGTCAGGGGGGACCATTTCAAACATAGCAATCGAACCGTCCTGTCGCTGGAAGTGAGAAAGGTTTCACTTTCTCACACTCATCCATCGGCACTGTATCCTGGAGGAGTCCTTTGCATTTTTCTAATGCTGCTAGCCTTGTTTCAAATAAAGCCTGTCTGTTGCAGTTTGGTGCAGTCTGTGCATTTCCTGGTCTCCATGCCTGAGACATCCGAGTACAGAGGCATGTTGGCGATAGGAAAGTCCAAGGCTTTTGTTGCGGTCTGATCCGGTAGTCATAAAAAGTGCCAAAATGTATTGTTGAATCGAGCGATGGAGGTCAACGGAAACAAACTATATATTCTTAACTATTATGATCATGAAATAAAATAAAATAAAGTAGACCTGAACGAAGAATTATGTAGTTTTTGCCACTGCCTAGCGGAGCTTCAGGAAACATGACTTCTCTCACTGCTGCCTCTTATCAATCTTAAGAAACTTAAGAAAGAAACACAGGAGGGGACCGATGTTAACTAACTAACACACAATACTTTTCGTGGGTTCACAACAATGGAATCATTGTAATGAGCAAGGAACATGTGATCAGTAATTCAGGAACTCCTGACTAAACAGTAACTACCAGTCGCTTCATAACATTACCTTTGCGACAGAGCTTGATTTATCACCTAGGCAATGCTACCCGTTAACTTTGTACTGGACGCAATAAACCCCAGCTTGGGCTGTGGGACAAAAGTTAAACTTGGTTTAACGTCCAGCTAAAGGGGGAAGCATTTGACACAGTGGAGGCAGTTGGGGCAGCTGGAGGTCTGTAGTGCAGTTTGTGTTTTATGCTGTGCAATAAATACTTGTGGTTTAGCCTTGCTCTTAGAAGATGCTTTGGTTCTTCTCTGAGTGCATGGTTTTGTACCTTCCTTAACCATGCTTTCATATAACCTATAAAAAACCTAGCCTCCATGTCTAGTTTGTCAGGCAGTAATATAATACATAAACAATGAAGGAATTTGGCTTTTTCAAATTCAGGACCGTGATATTGATATTCGGACCACAAAAGGTTTTGAGGACACAGTTTAAGTGTGTCCTCAAAAATTAAAATTTTTTAACCATTAAAATTAAGCCTGGGAACCAGACGAATCCTGCAAGCTCATGTTACATTTGCTCTGCAGATAGGTCAGTCTCCCCTCCCACACAAAAATATTTTCTGCCTGGTATGAGATTGGTCAGTATCGCGTAGCGGGCAGAGAGCTCTTCATATGGGCCGGGAATCAGACCTTATCTGCAGAACAATGAAACATGAGCTTGCCAGATTTGTCTGATTCCAAGGCTAATGGAAATCTATACGGTTTCCATTGTGGCTTCAACTACTGGGTAAGAGGGCCAGCATGACATGACAGGTATATCGGGATACTTGACATAGTGGAGGTAGATATTGATTTCAGCATTAAGAAATAAACATAAATACAGGAAAACAAAACAGCAAATGGGCACACACACACATGTGCGCGCACACACACACACACACACACACACACGCACACAATTGAAGTGTCCAAGAGAGAATGGCCATCCACAGGCCTTCTTACAACACCTCTTTCCTTACTCCCTTGCTGCAGTTGTTTTGCCCTCTATTTCAGTCCCCTGCCAACTCCCAATTACCCAGACCCAACCCAACCCTACCGCGCTTCCTACAAAAAGCAGCCTAAAGGTCTTTGTAAAGGCAGACAGGCTAGGGGGGTGGCTAACTTACTGTCTTTCTCTGCCGCCTTCCAGTCAGTGGCGGCTGCTGGTCTTTCAAAACGGGGAAGCTCATTTTTGGCCTACATCATATAAATTGTCAATTTATGTAGGCTATATGTAAATTATCCTCTCTGTTCCTTTTCAAGGAATTGCTCTATCATACCAACTAGCTGTAATTTTCAGTGACTTGACCAGTGTCCTCTCAATGGCCAGCAGAACTAGGCTGCTTAAACTGCCTTGGCCCATTGTGTTACGGGTGTAGGACTTGAGCCACTTTAAACAGGAAAAGCTCCTTTATATACCTGCAGATGTAGCTCAAATTGTTGCCACTAATGACAACAGTTTGTAAAGCTGAGGCATTGCCCTGTCCAGCTCCATGTCTTTAAGGAACACCAATAAATCACACAGCTTTCCCCTGTCACCCTGCAAGTCCTGATCTGAATACAGGACTTGAAGTTCAGACCTCAGGCTCCCTGAATCAAACAGTACGTTTACATGCACAGCTTAATCAGATTAAAGCCATAGTTTGACTATGCTCCGCAATTGGACAACTGCAATTGTCTGAGTATACATGGTGGTGAGTAAATCGATTCATTGGCCGAAGCATGTCATTCCCCGGTACGATAGGTGGTGCTGTACCCATTTCAACTAGTGGTAATAGAGCCACCGGTTGACCTCTTTAAAATAAATATTATATTAAATATTTAAAAATATTTATTATTTATTTTGCATGTGTACACTAAAGTCACAAATGTGTAACAGTAAATTTGAAGTCATAAATATTTTTTCTACCATTGTAAACACAAAATAGGGGCTACGAGTTCACAAGTCCTTTGTTACAGGTGCACAAATCCTATCCTGTGCATCACAACTTCAAAGAGTCATGCACTTTTGCTACAATCATTGCAGCTCAGTTGGTGCAAACCATTCGCACATCCGTGTTTCATAATCTGAGAACATGGAACTAATGCACCAGAAGCTGCACATCTGTGAAATATTTCCTCCTTTTGCTACAATAATAGTTTCATATCTTTCGCACACCCTCCAATCATCACGCAGAAGCCCAGCGTCCAGGCCAGCCCACTCCTCCATTCACCCCCAGAGACGCTGAGCGTCCGTGGGAGGAACATAATCGCAGCATTATCCAATGACCGTCGACTTTCAACAAACTAAAAAAAGCTGTTCTATGCAGCCCCATTGAAGTGGATGGACGCTGAGCTTCAACAGGAAATTGCACTGTGATGCTACGGGAATGTATTAGAAGGAAATTGAGTTTGAACTCGTCTTCGAGATGGACGTGTCCTAACACATTTTTAGTCAATGAAATGTTAACACAGCAGTATATATTTGACCATTTAATTTTGAAATTTTAGGGGAAGCTGAGCTTCCCTTGCAGTCTTAAGAGAAATCACCACTGCTTCCAGTGTACTCAACTTCTCTTGTGTTCTTATTTTAGTTTGAGAAAGACCAAAGCAAATGACCCAGTATGAACCAACATAATTGTAAGAGTGCCAAGAGATGGAAAAAAACATTGATCGTCATTTCTGCAGTCCATCTGTGTCTGGCGTCTCCACTGAACAAGCGGCCCTCTGTGATGTGTTGGGCTGTCTGCTTGCATCATTCTATGCATGGGATCAGCGACATTCCAGTGTTTGCTGTCAAATGCAATGACTTACGCATCCCTCTAAACTCAACGCTATATTAACAAACTATATGTATTTATCATTATTATTCCAGCCATGACAATCTATTTTTAGTTCTAATTTCTTTCAGAGCTTTGTTTCAAGTTTTACCCTTATGGTATAATCTTTAGTAAATGATCATTAGCATATTACTATGAATATGATATTACTTAACATTACAAAGAGAAAGGGAACAGAAAGGCTTGCGTAAAGGAAAAGGCTGCATGCTTTTAGCTATATTGCTCAATGGGGTTGGTACAGGATGCATCTCCCTTCCTGCCTGCTGCACCAAATGGATCTAATAATTTTCATGGATCTTAAGCAATTACTGTTTCTATCCATCTGTGTCTTTACAGTATGTAAGTAAGCACAGAGTACAGCTCTCAGCAACAATATGGGAGTGGCAACCACTTTCCTATTGTTGCTGTATATAACTCATTCGCCATCATCAGATACCATACATTCTTTCACACCCTGGTTAAGAATAAGTTTCCATTTTTGAATCTCATTCTTTAAATTTGTGTGTTAAAAAACAAACATGGTAGCTTTCGCAATTCTATACCATGTTAAGGCAACATGTCTATATTTCATACACATGTTGTGTTGTGAGCACTCTCTAATATTAGATAAAAACATGATAAACATGTTGCCTAGTTTGCCTGGTATAGAGAATACTTTTTTTATATACAGGAAAAACTGAGAGCTTCATAGCAATAGAGCCAAACAGAGAGAGAAACAAGAGATTTCAGTAGAAACCACAGAAGGCGGAAATGACTGTCACAGTGCCAGATTGAGTTTCAGTAAACACAGGAGAACAGGAAGTGAAGACCCAACTGGATCCATCAGTTGTATCATTTTAAAAGCTATAATATAAATTGCCACTTTATTTTACACAAACTTGCATTTTAAATAGATATTTGGAAACTCTATTTAGCACTGAACTTTTCCCAGAAAAGCATATTTATCCATTTCTCTGAGAAACGTATACCTATCCTAGCTGTTTAAATATGATTGCATAAGCCAGTGCTATAACTGAGGAGCGGCTGTCATCTTGTTCTCCATAAATGAAACCTAAAATACTTTTTATTAGTAGGAAATGGGCTGGGTGGGGCTCGGCTTGGTGACTGAAAGGAAAATAACACTTATCTTTTAAGTTGTCCCGCCTACGCAACACCCCCTCTCTGATTCTGGGAAAATGAATTCCTTTTGCCTACCCCTATCAAATGTAATACAAAAGCCTTTTGAAAAGGAAATCCAGTCAATTTATCTCTCAAGCCAAGTTACAGAATGTAGAAACCGAAAGTTATGGACAGGATTCCTTTATTACAGTCAGAAGAGAACAGTATGACAGAGTGGGAATATAGAAACTTAATCACACCTCTTTATCACAGACCTGTTTTATAAGTATTTGTAATTTAAAACATTTTCCTCATTGGTACTTCCCTTAGTTTATGGGAAATATAAAGTTCTGTCTGTTGCAAGACATATACATAAATGCTATTACATAATTGTAATCTCAGATACTGATGACTTTGAACTGAGCAAATAATCGGAGCCTGCTGTAGAATAAGGAAATCAGTTTCCTGCAATATGCAGCTGACATGGTTTGTTGAGCAGAGTGAAATCAAAGACTGCTGACAAAACATAAACACGCAAGGCTAAAAAAATAGATATTTTTAAAACATTTTAGAAAAAGAAAAAAAAGGAATAATAGCCATCGGTTCCACTACAAGCTGAACATTTAAAATGTGAATGGAATCTCTCGATGAAATACCGTGGACGTAGATAGGTGGCAAGGTCTGGGAGGCATAACAAAGAACAAGAAAGCCTAAGAACAGTTGAGCGGGCATCACAGCACTCAAGTAAACCGAGATAATAAAATTGGATTAATGGCCCATAAGGACGAATATGTAGACCATCGAGAGAATGAAGCCGGTGAGGCCGATGCCCAGAGACACGTGGTTCAGCAGTCGGGACGTTCGGCTGTTCTTCTCCGCGCTGATCTGGTCACCGGCCATGTTGGCATCGCGGGTCTAAAGGAGGGGGAGGGGGGGAGGGGAGGGGAAGGTGTGTGGGTGGCCGGTGAGGGGCGCAAGGAATGAGGAGAAGAGCGAGACAAAGTGTGAGATTAGAGCCCAAGAAATAAGAAACCAGTTCACCACAGCCAACCTGTTCGTCAACGTGTCACAAGTTCAACAAATTACAAGTTTGTCAAGAACGGTTAGAAATGTGTCATCGACACTTGTTTCAAATATTTCAACTCGAGCGACGTGTCGCGTCGTGTCTCGCTACTAATTCCTCATGAACGTGCTCGCCCGTGCCAGGGCGTTCACGCTGCGGCATTCATCAAGTCACGCCGCAGGTTTTTCTGAGCCGTGCAACAGTCAGGCTGTTGTTCTTCTGTAAGGATAAAATACAGCCACACTGCTGACATGACTGCTCAACAGGTAGCTCTCATGTGCTAGCTCTCATGCGCCTAATTGGCGACTACTGTTGTTATCACGTGACACAGTGCGCAGATCGGATCAAATTTATTTCTCCCCTCCGATATCCGATCCAGCGTTCTGGGCCAATATTGGACCGATGCCGTGGATCGGATCAAAACATCCCTAATTAGGACATAAATAGTATTGGGGTATGGGTATTGGAACGCAGGGAGAGTTACCTGGCAGCACAGATATCCCAGCAGTCATTTCACCATTCAAGCAAGGCGGTTGGCAGTTTTACCGGGATTTATGGCGAATCGGAAATGTGCATCAGCGGTTTCGGTCCCACGAATAGAGGGATTAGAGCAACGTTAGTGAAGAACGAAGAAGAAGAAGAAAAGTTGATTGGAGAAATCAAGGGTGGATCATTGAGCTCGTGATTGAAAGATGGAGCTTAATTAGACTTGAGCTTAATTAGACTTGAGCGGTATTACGGTTGAAAGTTCATTTAAAAATGATGAAGGTATGCGTCCATCCCGCCATAACAGACACTCCTCTTTCTATTAAACATATTTCTCACATAAATAATAAAAAATAAATACCGCTATTGGGATGTTATCGGAATATGTTGCATATTCGCAAGGCGGCTGATAGTGAAATAATTTTAACGCTACAGTTTTGTCTGCGTTTATTTCCTACGCGACAACAACTTTAGCCGCAGCTTTTTTCGGCAAGTTTTGCAGATTTCGTATCTGTCGTCTTGAAGATTCTTTGTGTATCCAAAGTAAAAAAGTACCCTGCTTTAAAAATAGCCAAACTTAATCACAATTAAAACTTCACAATTAACCTGAATATGTCTCATGATTCAAAATGTCCCCAATAGTCCACATTGAAATGCGGTTCTAGAAGGGTATCCCACTAGCCAAACCTAAATGCAAATCAAACTTTAATTTAATTTCTACAATATAAATCGTATGAGTGTTATTTCTCAATGTAAATTTTTTTTTTAATTGTTGTTAACAGCAGTTACCTACAGTGGACATAGGTAATATAAACAGTGAAAAGTATCAAACTCAAAGATATTTTACCCCATCCCCAAACCTTGTGTGTTGAAGAAATATCATCTTGCTCCACTAATGTACAGATCATGTATCTTTAATTAGTACCTCAAAGGCTCCTAAGAGATGAACAGCAATGCAGGAGAAATGTCATCATACAGTAATATCAAACCACATTATGAATTGTATGTATCATGTTGCCATACAATGCTATCTATTAGAAATGAAGGTGGACATTTGGTTTGTTACATTGCCTTTTTGTGTTTTATTGGAGGACAAAGAGGAAAGTTTAAACATAAATAAAATAGATAACGGGCCAATTGTCTTATATAAACTGCTATTCAATACCATCCCCCATTTGGAATTGGCCTGTGAACCGATATCAGTCTCCCTGAGCCCTCAGCCTGACGCCTGATCACAATCGTGGTCCCTTAACCCCCTGACAATAGTAGTATCAATCAATTTTTTAAAGGAAATCCTGTCAGCCAGACAGGTAACAGTAATTTGACCTCGAACTCCAAAATGTTCCGATAAACCACACAAAACCACATCTACGTAGTTGTGGACTGCGGTGTACGAGAGATACGTAGAACGCCGTGTTCCGCCTTTCATATACGTTCATACACAACAAGGGTACATAGAAAGTACCACAACGTTATAGTGGGTCGCTCGTAACCATGGAGTTAACATCCCATCTTCCCAGAACTCTCAACTGACGTTGAGTTAAAACGCAGCATCTCAAGTGCTGTTATGTGTGTTTGCTACAGCCGTCATACAAATGCTTTGGTATTGTAGAGATTGGAAACAGCTGTGGGCCTGCTGCCATACATGGTGTTGTTGTGCTAAGAAACCAAGCCAGGGCCCAGTTCCCCTCCAGCACTAGAGACCTCACTAACATGGCTGCCCAATCAGGATGACTCTTTTCTAACCAAATCCATCTTGTGCCCTAAAAGAAACTGCACAGTTCCCTTTCACCACACAGAACAGGAAAATGCTTTGCTTTATGCCGTGTAAAGAGGCGTAGGATGCAAATAGGGAAAGGATAGTATGTTAAAGGATCTCATGAACATATACAATATGTTATCTATAAAATATATATGCAGGTCTCTCTTGAGGTGAGGGGCTGCTCATTCTCAGTGAGACTAACCTGTAACAAGGTCATATTATATAACATTATATTTTACTTCTATAGTCCTGTAAACCTTTTGAGAACATTCTAAGTACTCTTATTATTAGATACACACACAAACCCCACACTAGCACTGAATATGCTTTCAGTAAATCTTTTGTCTAGTCTTTAAATATGATATACATGCACTATTAGTACACTTTTACACTATTAACAGTATATTTGAAGGAACATATAAGGTCACTGATCATTTTTTTCAATCTTTAATAAGACATTTTAAGCTATTATCAACACCTGTTCACCTATTATTTATATCTACTGTATATTGATATATTATACATTCAATCAAGTAATTGATCATTATCAATTACAGCAATTGAATTGTATCATTAGAGTATACTATATAGCCCATTTAAGTATATTTACACACTGATTATAATGAACACTTAATATAATTTCAGTGTGCTCAAAATATATAGTTACATTAAATTATTAGCAAGGAATTATTATTAGGAATGTGCGGGAGGGCTGTAACTGTAGATTATTGTACATTTACTGTACTTTAATACCAATGTAAAAACTATTAATATACACAAAAAAAATGAATTCAATATTCTTTACGCTATTATTCTTTATTGTTTTTTCAAAACTATTGCTGTAGCCTTCGAGATATGCGCTAGCGGTGCAAATTTTCTAGCTGCTACGTAAACAGCACTCGACCGGAAATGGAAAACCGGCGGGCCACTGAATCATGGGAAGTAGAACGGTCGCGGAATAAGGTGGATAGTGTTGTGTAATAATAAGTTCCTCGTTCAGAACTGTCATTTAGGAAGTTCAAAATGGGTCTACTGCATTTGTTCTTGTTTTCTCACAGCTGTTTCACCACTTGTACTGCCCCGCGGGAACCACAGTCACAACTTTGCTCTTGCTGGGTATATATAGATGGGGTCATCGCCCCTGATGCCAACGTCCAGCTTGTCTGTGAGCAAGTATAGACAAACGGTTCTACCTAGTGTCTCATAACACCATAGAATCAAGATATTGATTCTATCACATCCTTCATGTGTACGTGAATCCGGAGCCAATACCCCATGGGCTGGCATCCCATTGTGAGAGAATACTATGGTAAGTAATGGCGTTAAAGAACGGCTAAAGAGGAAAAGCTAAGGAGTGGTGGAGTCTACGTTTGTGGGAAACGTCCATGGCTAAGAATCTAACACATCTAATGAAAGTAATTGGAGAGAGAGGGGAGGATTATATGGAATCATTTTGAGTATTTCTGGACTCACCCACACAGGCACACACGCACACACACACACACACCCTCCCCTGTGTCCCCTTGTTACTGGCGAGGTCAGAAAGGAGTAGCCGCAGTCGCCATACATTCCCCTATACTATCTGTGTACTGTGTGGACATGCTTAAAGACCTACATGGCTGTGCTATATATACTACCACTGACAGGAATACGCCACACACAGATGCAACCATACACACACATACATACAAACACACACACACACACACACACACACACACACACACACACACGTGACAGAGGTCAGACCTCAGCCACTTCAAACACCTGCCAGGTACTGCTAAACAGAGCTCCTGTTGGTTAAATGTATTACATGCTGTCCTCCGAGGCTGATACACCTGAGAATTAATCCACAGAACGTTCCAAGACCTAGATATAGAAGTTCACCGTTTGCATGAATTTAAGGAAACCACAGGAGTGGACCAGTGTTAACTAACTAGCACACGGTACTTTTTCGTGTTTGCACAACGCAAGGATTTCTTAATCACTCGTAATCAATTTGCGACAGATCACGATTGATCACGAGGCAAAGCCTCCCGTTCACTTTGTATTGGATGCAGTAAACCCAGCTTGGGCTGTGGGACAAATGTTGAATGATGGCAACCTAGCCTTAATGTCTAATGTGTCAGGAAGTAATATAATCTAGTAAAATGGAATATCCCGTGTGTCCAATATAGAATGGCCGTCCACTGGTCTTCTTACAACACCTCTTTCCTTACTCCCTTAAGCAGACTAGGGAGGTGGCTAACTTACTGTCTCTCTCTACCACCTTCCAGTGTACTCAACTGTGTCCTTATTTTAGTTAGAGAAAGACCAAAGCAAATGACCCAGTATGACCCAAAGTAACACACAAATAGTGTGGAGAGATGGAAAGAAACATTGAAGAAGTAATTTCTGTAGTCCCATCTGTATCTGGTGAGAAATTAAGAAAAAACTTGTTTTATCATTATCATTCCAGCCATAAAAACATTTTAGCTGCAGATTTATTTTAGCGCTTAAGTTGTAGCCATATAATATAATGTTTACTAAATGATCATTAGCATATCACTATGAACATGACATTTCTTAACATTACAAAGAGAAAGGGAACAGAAAGGCCCACGTAAAGGAAAAGGCTGCATGCTTTTAGCTATATTGCTCAATGGGGTTTGTACAGGATGCATCTCCCTTCCTGCCTGCTGCACCAAATGGATCTAATAATGTTCATGGATCTAAAGCAATTACTGTTTCTATCCATCTGTGTCTTTACAGTATGTAAGTTAGCACAGAGTACAGCTCTCAGCAACAATATGGGAGTGGCAACCTCTAACTTAGTAGCCATCTTCAGACTCCATACACACACAGTTTCAGTCAGTTTCATCTTCCATTTTTACAAATTAATTCTTTAAATTAGTGCCTTTGAAAAATTAACATGATAGCTTTAGCAATTCTATACAATGTTACGGTCACATACACACTGGAAAGGCTCTGACATAAAACAAATAACAATAATTCCACAGCAGAACAGAAGCAATTTTTTTTATCAAGATAGTATACGCCTTTTATTTATTTCAAGAAAACATTCAACCTAATTCACCCCAACAGAAGGCAATTGTGTTAGAGGAAACAACTTCAAGTGCCCTGCTTGAAAAAAGCAAAAAGGAGAGGAGGGAGTGAGCGAGCGGGAGCGAGGGATTATGGTAGGAAGCAACCACTTTTTTACCACAGAAGAAATGGGAATGTATCAACAACGACTCAAATGACTTCCAGTAAGCACAGGAAAAACAGAGCCACTGAGAGTATAATGGACCCATCTGTGTACTGGACCCATCAGCATTTGTTATTATACACAGCCTTATTATACACAGACTTACATTTGAAAATATTTTACAACTCTTTTTAAGCACTGAAATTTGTTCACCGACTTAGTGTCAACCCCCTGTGTTTTGAAAAGCATAATTATCCATCTACTATCTGTTTAAAATGTGATAGCATGAAGCATTGTTATCTACATTACACTTTCGTTTGTGGGAAGTGGGCAGGGTGAGCATGGTGAGTGCAAGGAAAAGAACTCCTGTCTCTTATGTTGTCCAAACAAGCTCTCTCTCTCTCTCTGATTCTGTGGAAACGAAACCTTCTGCTTACCCCTATCCCTTTCCCACGTAATGCAAAATACTTTTGACAAACTTCCAAGAAATTTCTCTCTCAAGCCAAGTTACCGAAAACTGCAGATTCCTAAAGATTCCTTTATGAACAGTCAAAAGATAACAGCATGACAGAGTGTGAATATGAAGCTTAATCCCTCTCCTTATCACAGACCTGTTTTGAACAGGGTATTTCTGGCTCGAGCCATGTGGTAAAAGTAGCCGTGAAAAATCTGTTATGTAAATAGTGTCCAACTGTGTGAAGTCAAAGAAGCGATGCGGATCTCAGCAGGCCGCTATGTTAATCCCAATCGTAAGCAAACAAACTGAACAGTACATCAGTGTGTTCTGTAGCAAAGTCATCAAGAATATGAAACACTAAATATTAAATTAAATATAAAGAAAATACAGATTTGAAAGTAGTTTGATTTAGAGCATTTGACCTTTATTTTAAAAGGAAAATGTTTTCTTGATCAGTGAAGACATTGTTGTATCAACGCTAGAACCTCTTTGAGTGTTGCCTGAACTATAAAGTCCTGTCTGTTGGAAAACATACATAAATAAATAAATCATCAAGGTATATTATACTTACTAGTTGATTGTAACCTCATATACTGATGGTTTCCGTAATGGACTTTGAGTTGTACAAATAAACAGAGGCTGCTCAGGAAGTACGCTGCACTCTGCAACCTTTTAAGCTATTATCAACACCTTGTGTTTTCTGCAAATTATTCTGTAATCAAAATTAATATACTATACATTAAATGTTTGTAAACTGTTTGTAAACGTATAATGTTTGTAACATTATACTTGGTAGAAAAATGTCAAGTACCTTGTATGATCACTTGTCTTATACTTTAATACAAATATCCATTATAATTAAAGGTGTGTATGTAGGATTTAGTGGCCTCAAGCGATGAGGTTGTAGATGCAACCTTACATTCTATACATTGCACCGTGAACACTTAATGCAAATATTCAAATAGTATACCATGTGTGGTTTACCAGAGTGTGAATACATTCGTTTAGTTACCCGATGATGACTCTGCATGTAAACGTCCTGTATTTGACTGCTGTTCTATTGCCCTTTATGCAATGTAAACAGACATTAAAGTATTAGAAAATAAAGGCTTGCATGTTATACATGCAGGGTAGGAGAAAATATAAGAAAAAGGAGAAAAATGTATTAAAGATAGGAGCTTTTTTTGTTTTGTGCAGTTGGTATCACTACCGGATCTTTCTGTTCTGTTTTGAACGAGGAGGACTTGTGCCCTGGGTTAGGGAGTCGGTAATGGTAACATGGACAAATTAAAACTGTTGGATAACACTTGAGAATCGACAAACTGATTATTCAACATACGGCCATTTGGTCTCAAGGCACTATGGATGCACACAAATCAGCAACACCATCCACTGGCATCACAATACCAACACAATGAGATTGCGCAGGGTGTGTCTTTGCTGCTCCATGTCTTGTTTGCTAGCAGGAAGCTCGGTGCTCAGCTACCAGTTACTGAGTATCATGGGCGCTGCATTATTTGTATCATTCTTCTTTTGCAGCCCAGCATCGGGTCGTCCGTATACACAAACATGGCTGTATACGTGCTTGTTAAAAAGGGTAAATGTATGTCTGTAACCCATAAACAGACATTGAGTAATCTATGAAGCAAAATCACAAACGCAAGCAACTCTTTGCCATAGGCCATTTCAGATAACCTATATAGTAAAAAGCAACAATGCAATATGTATTCTGTTCTGAGATTGAATACTCTTCAACACTGTCTTACTTTGGATTTAAGTCACATTATAGTAAGGAATTCAATTTCATGGTAATTTTGAGCAGGAAAGTTAAATGCAAGATGGTGCCTTTTTTGGCCCCCCATCAAATGTGTTTTTCTTGTTTTGACTACATTTAAGAATGGTCATTTGATGATGTCACATGTTGGCAAAAGCCAAACTTTACCCAACAGTTTTGAGAAATATATATATATTTCATATAACATAACCATCGAAACACTGATAGTCGCACCCTGGTTTTGGAAAATTATCAAAACCAGTTGGGAAAATATAACAGCGGCCAACCCTAGCTGAGCCCCCTGATAGACTTTCCCTCCTCCCCGCTCATCTCCTCCCCTCATTCCAGGAATCCACTTCTGCTTTCCTGTGCGTGACTGCAGGACACACACACATTATCTGTTGTTTATCGGATAGGCTGGGAACCAGGATTGAAATGATTTGGGCTTAAGCCTCCCTCATACTTGATTAAACCTTTGTGCTTTTGTGGCGCAGAAAGTGTGTGTGTACATGGACAGACCATACAAAGGGGATGTTTTATACTTAAAGTAATTGACAACCGGATCTAAAATCTTTAAATAAGCTTAACAAATCAGAGGGATGTATCCACTACAGACATTCCTAATTTCTTAGAAAGTGTATTATTACCAGCTTATGAGTCAGCTAACAAGCTCAGTCTTGGAAAGACAGGATTGTAGGGGTGTGTTCTGAATACTTTTTTGTAGTTTGTATTTCCTCAACGTCTGAAAAGCAAAATGCAGGCAGTAATGTGAGTGGCCTGACTTAGCCACATGAAGCTACTGTTATTGGTCACTTGCTTGGCTACGTAACCCGAGGGAAAATAAACTACAAAGAAAGTGGTATCTGTGGCTGTCACGGGCCAGTATTATGCACATCCAACCATTTCATTCAGCCCGAATGAGATGATTGGATATCTGTCTCTCTACCAACCTACCTTGCTACCTGCAGTCTTCCACAAGGCCATGCATACCTATTGCTGAAGCTGACGGGCTAGTCATGTGTTTTGGAGGCCTTGGAGGGGGGCCAGAAGGCAGAGTTCGACTAAAACTATCCTCCAAATTGTCTTACCTAGCTTGAAGGAATAACACAGGCTAAAACACTTTTTTTCACATTTTTTTAAATTATGTCTAACATTGATTCACTAATTCTGCCAGGGAAGCATTCCAGAACACACAATGGCTGTTTATCTGTGCCGATTTCGATCGTGTCCCCCTCGCCTTCACGGAAAACTCCCAAGTCCCAACAAGGAAAACAAAGAAACCTTTCACAGAGTTGTAGTCAAGTTTTTGGTGAATATTTAGGAGCGCAGCTATCACTGAGGCTAACACGTTTAGGCTCAAAGAAAAGAATCGCTGCCCGACTGGTGTGGGACCGCATGTGGAAAACCCAGATGCATCAGCCACCCCCAGGCTCCCCGCTGCCCCAGTGGGTTCTGGCAGCCAGGAGAGAGCAAACCGGCAGGCTAACCGGTTAACAGGTTATTAGGTTAACAGGTTAAAAGGGTTAACAGGCTGAGGCCAGAAGAGGCCATACCTCTGCAGCTGTCCGGAGATCACAGTCACGCCCCAAGACCGCAAAACAGAATACTGGGTTAACGAGGAGGACGTGGGCGTCCTCTTACTAACTGACTGATATCTCTCCATCTAGTGACGTAGTAGCGTCACTGGGCCATCCCCCAAAGACTTATCTTAGCAATGTCAAAGTGTTTTATCCTGCACTATTCCTTTAGAAACATAATAAGATGCAAATAACAGATTTCTGTTCAAATATTTAGTTAAACTTTGGACCAGGAGTGGACAGAATCGAAATTGCCTCATACAAAGGCAGGCACCGTCACCTCAAAACAGGTCAAATATGCAGCAAATGTAACAAATTGTTAACCAACTAATACTAAATGATTTTAAAGAAGAACATAGACTGCTGGTCGTGGATAGAGCTAACCTTGCCTAAACTAAATCTGTGTAAAACTGTACTGTCTAACTTACTCTGGGGAACACTCTCACCCACTCTGTAAGGGAACATTTAACATGCAAAAGTTGGCTGGCAAACAAAGGTTGATGAGCACTACATGCGACGAACCAAGACCATTCACTTACTGAAATGGAATATATGAGGGCGGCTACTCCCAGGGGCAGGCAGCAGCAGAGCATGGTGAAGATGGAGTAGCCCAGGTAGTCGTTAACCGGCTGTGCCAGTGGAGCCCGGTGCACAAAGACAGTGGGCTGGACCATCACAGACCCTGGCTGGGCTGGGTACTGCTGCCCAGGGCTCGTGGGGTAGGGCTGCTGTCCGTACACATTCTGAGGGGGTGGTCCATAACCCTGAGGGGCAGCTGAGTAGCCCTGTGGGTACTGGGAAAAAGATGGTTGGATGGTGGATGGGATAAGAAAGAGTTAAAAATACAAGTTGGTCCCAAACTCCAACGTAGACAGAATATAATGTAATAATATAATATATATAAAGACATTATTTTGTAACACATTTCGTAGGATAGTCCTAAGTATTATAAAAGCCTCTTGTTGAGTTATGTTAAGTGATGAAGGCCTAGTTATTCAAATTCAAAGCATGCAAATAACACATAACTTATCATTAATGGTTATTTATTTGTGTAACGATTGTCGGTTAACAGATAAGTTAACAGATACAAAGTATGTGTTGGCATACCTGGGCTGGATATCCAGGTCCAGGCTGAGGGTAGCCTGCGTTGGCGTACTGGGGGTGGTCTTGGTAGGGTGGAGGGGCCGACATGCCCTGAGCGCTTTTCTCCCCAGCATTCCAGCCTGGTGGAGGGGCGCTCGCTGCCTTGTTGGGGTCCATCGGTTTTAAAAGTTGATGGATTGTTCCACACGAAAAATGGGCTAATGGACTCGAATTGAACGGTGTCTAACCAAGGTTGTATATGATATGGCAACCTCCTCGCTTCACCTCACCTCTCGACTTTCGAAAGAATTTTTAAGTGGGGAAATTTACTGGAAATGATGTAGTGTGTAGCGGATGCGAAGGGCGGGGCGACGATAAGGGAGGGGCTGATCGCATAGAATGCGTGGGGGTGGGGGTTGACTGGGCTGACCCCACCAGCCGAACTATCCGGTAGGGGGTGGGGAGAGGGGCCGTGACCGTGATGACAGATTGCTGACGTCCAACATGGACGTGACCAGTGAACCGTTATTACCGTAATACAGCCCTCAAACAGCCGGACGGTCATGCGCAAACTGTGTGTGAACCGCTAAGCAAGCGTGAGCGTTTTTTTAATCCACGTGGCCTCTTAAGAAAACGGTCGCCTTTATTCTGTGAAATATGATGACATGTCCCCACCTTTCGTCCATAACGAGTATTACTATTATTAGTGATTATGCTTCCATTCAGGAAGCAGGAAAGACCAAGATCCCTTGAAGCAATCCAGGAAGACCATGACCACTTATGATATAATTAATATACGATATAATTAATCCTACATGGTATTGTCAAAACAAGCATTTTCAGATTATGAATTCGCAGCTTCGCAAGTGACGGATTACCCTAACCCACACCAGCACCTCTCCTCTAACGTCCAGACCTCCTCTCCTCTAACTTCTATGGTGGAAAATATTGGAGGCTTCTCAGCAAAATTGTTGGAATATTGGTAGAGAGAAACGTCAGCAGGGGGGATGGGGGGTTCATTTTAAGTATAAAGCATACAAGCATATAAGATTTTGTTCCAAATGTTAAACACTTGATATTACCTGGCTCTCCTTGGTCAACAAGTGCCTGCAGTCTGAGGGACATTTACATGTGTCCCTCATTCACGCATTACAAAAGATGAACCCCCGATCGCCTCATTTACGTAGGCCTATAAGTGGCCCCTCAAAGACGGCTTTTTCACGTCACGGTGAGAGGAGACGCCCTCCTGCGGTTCCCCTCCTTATGTTCTCGTGATGCGTATTATGGCAATGTGAACTGGCTGACTTCACTCAATTAATCAATAGGCCTAAAGTCAGACACTACCAGCTTTATGATTATGACTGTATATGCCACAGACAAATAAAGTGGCATTATTAACTAGCATGTTTTACTGTTTAAATTAATATTGGTTTTACAGGGCTCATCTCTTCAACACATGTGGTAGGCCTAAGTCATGGTGATTTAAGATCAGGTTAATAAACAAGGCGATGAAGGGACTTTAATCAAAGATCGCACTTCATATAACATGTGTAATCTGTAACTTCATGTAGGCCTAACTACAATGTTTAATATGTAACCCTTTTATTTATTTATTTTAATTACTGTATTAGGCCTACTGTATATATATATATATATATATATATATATATATATATATATATATATATTGAATGTATTGTGGACAGCGGGGGCGGGAAGATAAATGTTAACGGGGAACGGGAAGGCCCAGGCCCAGGGGCCCAAGGGGGCCCTGAAGCCCAAGCCTCCGCACTACCATTTCAATATTGTCTCTACAACATTATACCTACGGATACCTTAATGGGGCTCAGAAGCCATGTACCATTGGTTATATTATGTAATATGTCTCAATAGGGCCCCTCAATCATACGCCACAGTCTGTGTAATTCATCCAAAAGGGCCCCCTCAATCAAATAGAAGGTATATTATAGGTCATACAGGGCCCCTGAACCACAGGTTATGTGTGTTATTCATCCTTATATCGGTAAAGGGCCCCTAAATCAGTAAGCGTAGGGTAAGATATGTCATATAGGGCCCTGAAACACAGGTTATGTTAGTCATTCTTGGTATCTGAAAGGGGCATCTCAATCAAATAACATGGGGTTTGATATGTCATGTGTGTTAATAGGGCCCCTGAACCACAGGTTATGTTGTCAATCAAATAGCATGGGGTGGATATGTCATAAATTACTTAATCTTAATATTATTATTAAAATTATTATTATAATATTATTACTATGATATAGCTGGATGTGTCAATAGAGGGCGCTAGTTAAACTGTGGACAGACAGTGTGGACAGGAGCGTTTACAATACAACGGTTAAGTCAATGCAAGATACAATGTTCGGGTGGTGGGGGGGTGCTATTCTCGTCGTCTGGGCCCAGGGGCCCACTGACTCATAATCCGTCCCTGCTTCTCGACCTCTCGTATTTTCGAGTATTAGACCTCCTTTCCTCTAACCTCCTACCCAAATTGTTTAGGCCTACTATGAAGAGATCAAATCCACTCAGTATAGACCAATGCTAAAGCAGTAAGCGTTTTTGTAAGCGAGTATGGAAACTCCATATCGACTTATTTCCACTAGATGTCACCATAGGATGTCACCACCACACTAGTGGTTTAGGCCTCTGTGCGGTACGCGACTGTGTTTTTCGTCATTCGCGTACGGTAGGCTACGGTCTCCACAAAAGAAGCAGCAAAAGCGACAAATGTCGTGCCATAAAGTTACCGTCCTACTATAAAATTGTTTCTGATGTTAATATGTGTTTGGTAGGCTATGTCTCATATCCTTGTTTGGACCTAGAATTAGATGAACATATATATATATGATTCCGCATTATTATACCGGCTCTGTGCCCTGGCCCTATAGTTTAAACATTAACAAGTTTATTTAATGGGCAATACAACCCATAAAAGGCAGCCGGAAACCAATGAGAGCTAGCGACGGGAACGGCGGTGGGGCCGGGCAGAAGGAGATGCAAATCCCAGGCAGCCAGGCTCGGCTGACGCATCTACCCGAGTCAAGCCAAATCAGCAGATGAGTATGGAAAAGGAACATCAGATATTAAAGTCGGCGAGGAACACAATGTTGTGGACTCGCGAGATCAGGTTCCACTAGTGACATCATATTTGATCAGCGATTTATATATGTAACATTTCACATTTATAAACTAAAAAGGTAACCTATGTATTTGTTCAGGAGGATGTTTTAAATTTATTTTCAGTCCCCCTTTGAACACACACAAAATTCCAATTAAGGATTAGGTGTTTCTTATCCAAGTGCGGGTCATCTTCTGTCATTAGCCGAAAGTACAAACGTTAACTTTATATATTGGTCATATCAAACTTAAATCACTGGAGTGTATATTTGAAATAGCTACATTTGGTCACTGTACACACCACTACTTACTTATACTTACATATGTAAACTTACTTTATAATGTACAAACACAGACTTCTCACACTCTCACAAACACACACACACACACACACACACACACACACACACACACACACACACACACACACACACAATGTAGAGACCAAATAAATAGACCATGGGTCAAAGAGTTTTTGACAGTTGTTTGGTTTATATAAACTTGACATACTATATTTCTGACCAGTGCAATCCCATACAATCCTCTGTAAAGCTTTTTTTTGCATAAATATAAATCAGTAGATTATTGTGATTCATTTCTGAGTCTATTTTTTTAGCTAGTCATGTGACTATTCAAAGTTTCATTAATTAAAAACATATGCACATAGAAGAGGGTTAGAAGGATGGTAAACAACATTATCTATCGCGCAGTTATGACAACATTGGCGTTGACAGACATTAAATAATATTGACTCAACTATACATTAGATTAATATTTTTTGGTAAAGATTTCTGTTCTCATTTGAGTTTCTCAATATATGTCACCATAATTACAATTAATCGACGCACAACAGAGCAGCCACTTTCTACTTAATTGTTATAGGATGCATATGGCTTTTTTTTTTTAACAATATTGACACGATAAGAGAATGAATTCAACCCAGCACTAGTTTGTTTATAATATTCAAATTGTTTGATGTGCGTGTGTGTGTGTATGTGTATGTGTATGTGTGTGTGTGTGTGTGTGTGTGTGTGTGTGTGTGTGTGTGTGTGTGTGTGTGTGTGTTTACATGTCTTTATGTGTGTGTAATCAGCCTCAATCAGTAGCTCAAGACCCCATTTCAGGTACCCTTTTGTTGCTACAACCATTAACCATTATGGACGTCTCAGGACTCTCAAAGCCTGTGTTATCTTGTTGGTTTCACGTCCAGCAAAAGGTCAAGGGTCGTGGCTCTGGCATCAGCTTCTAGCACTCACTAGCACGCCCTGCAGGGGGAAAGATTTAGAAAGAAAACATTAGTGTCTTTCAGTGTCAACCGGTAGACCTTTTGGACACACGATTTGGGAGGTTGTTTGAGTATCAATGATGCATTGTAGGTTATTAAAAATGAAGTGCTGGTTCATGTCCCACCAGTGTAGAAGACACTTACACTTCATTCATTGTATTGATCCTGTCATTTTCCCTACATACACAAATCCGACTGTCAGAGTTTGTTCATTAATTAAATGGGTAGATCTCTGCGAATGTGTATGTGTGTGTGTTTGTTTGTTTGTTTGTGTGTAGGACCATTTATTTACTCCGCAGCTCACCTAACTCTCTAATGTATTGGATATATTACAGATTTCTTTGGAAATGGCATTTCTACCATATAATGTAGTTTGTAACTAATGCGGATTTAACCGTATACCGACATTCAAATGGAGTTACATGTATCTTTTCTTCAGGCAGTGTGGCAGTGCAATACAATATCAAAAACTGTTTATTAATGTAAGATGGCTACCCCTATAAAATGTGAGCAAGGATGTATACAGCTTTTCATGCACCCACTCCACCTGCAGCCCAGCGTGTACTTTGAGACTATTTACAAAGCTGTAAGCCCACCTTGGTCATTGAGCATCTGTTGAGCATTGCTTCCTGTCCTTTTCCTGCAGGGCAGAAGTTTAAGTAAGTATGTAGGTAAGTATGTTTAACACATGAAAACCACATTATAACACATGAACAACATAAACGGTAACATAACATAAGATCAGATAAGGGGAGATGAGATAACATGAGATAAGTTAAGTTAATGTTCATTAATGTAAGATTATGTACTATAAGATAAGGAGAGATGAGATAACATGAGGTAAGTTAAGGTAATGTACATTAGGTTAAGGTAAGAAATTGCTTTATCTATCCCGGGAGAGAACTTGAGGTTACACTAACAAAATCATTTTTCTATTTTTTGTATCTTCATCCCTGATTGCAATGTGTCACATCACAGGGTAACCACATATGCTAGCTCCATAGTATGTAGTATGAGAGATGATCAGGGCAACTTACCTCTTGTCCTGGTTGAACTTGCACCTGCAGTGGCCACCTGAACAAAGAGAATGACAAATGTGAATTGTATGGTTCTGTGTGTGTGTGTGTGTGTGTGTGTGTGTGTGTGTGTGTGTGTTTGTGTGTGTATTCACTTCTGTGTGTGTGCATGTGTGCATGTGTGTGTGCAGCTTTGTGTGTGTACTTCTGTGTGTGTGTGTGTGTGTGTGTGTGTGTGTGTGTGTGTGTTAGCCTCTCTTACTGAATAGAATGGTGATGCCAATGAGACAAAGGACAGCAGCCAGGATCAGTCCTCCAACACGGAGTCTATGGTAGTCTGCACAGACCAAAGACACTGCACTGTTAAAATACATCTTAAAGGTCTACCATAATGGGGCAGTGGTGCACTTCTATACGCCATATCCGACACTATCGCTTACATGGGGTTTTCCCCACAATGGTTAAATTGTGAGTACTGTTTGGTACTGTTCCATCAGTAATCTGCAGAATCCTTGGACAGGTCAGAATCATGTAGGCAATGAGGTCCCCAAAAGTACATGAAGACATGTTGTTGAAGGCTAGTGATTAAAACTCAAGTTGTGTACATTTGACTGTGGAACCCTTTAGCTTACGGAAATACAAGGGAATATACACATGTTTGAATATTGCAGGTTTAATCCAATTAAAACATATATTTCTATATATTTACCAAATGTAAACGGATCATCTTTAGCTGTGGGGGCAAAAATACATTGTGAGTTAGAGATATAGATAACACAACAGATGACACACAGAGCCATAATCAATAACAATAGAACCATCTGAATGTGCTCTGCATTCAGTAGGCTGTATTTTCAACAACACATTTTCTCTACTTAGTTTATAACGAAAGTCTAAAAGTTCTATAACAATGAGGAAAAACACAAGCTTATAAATGGGCCTTACAAGGTCCTTAAAAGTAAAAGCCTTAAAAGTACTTACGATTTACTTCTTCAGCAAAAACAAGGGACACAACTGAAAAAGAATAGGCGTGAGAGACAGTTAACCACTGCTTCTTTTACAGGTTGTCTTTACTAGTCTTTCTATCTAGGTCTTCTCCACAGCTTTTCATTCATTCTCTTCTTATTCTGTTCTGAATGTTGAGTTAACCCGACTTTAAAAAGAATGCCAGTGGTCTAGAGTCTGTTTATTGAAAATTCCAGAGCAGCTCATGGAAGTTACCTAAGTTACCTATGTATTCTGTTTTGGCATTCCTTCTATCTTTCTCATTGTTTGCATGTTACATAAATTGGTTAAATCCATGCCGCCATTTTTTTCCTCTATCCTTTATTAATGAAGAATTACTGTACTCAGGTGACAAATTACCTCTCCTCGACAAATGGTTGTTGAAAACTTGAATGTATGTTACATTAAAATGTAAATAATTGTGCTAGCTTTCTGTCCACATTGTGTTATACTACAAAGAGCAGTGAGGGCAACTGTTAACTCATTTCACTGTCATAAGGCTGACTTCAAGATGGAGCAACAGTCTGATCACTTTTGGAACATGTGCGTATATTAGTCCATTGTTTATAACACAATTTAGACACTCATTTTAACTTTTTAATAAATGTTTTATTTTTTTGGTCTCATGAATAAACAAGTCAAGAGTAGTGTTTAACTTACGGGTCATCAAAACCAATGCGGAAATCTTAGACATCTTGAAGAAGTGGCTTTATCTGTAACATAAAGAAGACAATTTTCTCACAGAGAGAACAGAACAGAGATCAATTCACATTGTTCCAGTAATGCATATTACAAGCACAGTAACATCTTATCCCAACAGCAAGAGCTTGAGTGTCCTGTGATGTACTGTATGTGTATCGACTGTGGAGCATTGACCGCTCTGCGCTGGTGACGTATTAGGCCTGTTTAAATAACGTTATCTCTCCTCCCAAGGGAACAGATAATCACATTTAACTTTCTGGACGGCACTTCAACAGGCGCTGCACATAAAGTAGGTTTTTCTGCTCATGTTGCGCATGCATTGGCCGACACAAAGTGCGAGAGAAAAGCAAGACAAAGGGAAATAAAATATGACATGCGTGTTTGTGTGAGTGCATGTGTGTGTGTGTGTGTGTGTGTGTGTGTGTGTGTGTGTGTGTGTGTGTGTGTGTGTGTGTGTGTGTGTGTGTGTGAATTAGCTCCTAGAAAAACAGGGCTTCACAATTACCCAGAGAAGAGAATAAATTGAATCTATTCTCAAAGGGCACTAAATAATCTGTTTTACTTTACTAATACGCACAACCACACACACACACACACACACACACACACACACACACACACACACACACACAAACCTATATGCTATAGGCCTTAATAAGCATTCAAAAAGCAATGCGGATGTAAATCATGCCGAATTGTAATGTCAACCTATGCCTAAACAAAGTACTTTTAAACAACTGTTAGCTACAACAGCTAACCCAGCTGTCTAAAACCAATCATCTCTGTTATCCCTTCATGTCTCTGTTAAGGCATGCACCTAATCTCAGTAGTTCACTGCATCTGATTGTACTGAACTACTCTAAATGGATTAGATGAAACAGCAGACACAAGGTGATACTCAGTAGTGGGGACATGTCAGATAATCACGTCTTTCAGGATTTTAGCTGGAAAACAAGAGTTGCACTTTCAACTAGTGACCAACTGGCATGCAGAGGCGCATGCATTTGCTCAATCACCCAAACCACAACAATCAGATGGATTCAAACTGCTGTGGCAGCAACAAAGAGCTTTAGACGTGAGTTTAAATGAGTGTGTGCATCCATTTGGCTCCCCTGACCAACGGCCTTATGGAAATCATGTCTAGTCAAACTAGCTTGTCAGCATTTCGAGTAATACCCCTGGACTTGTTCTGCAAAAGACCCGGTTTTGAGAGAATAACTAGTTTTCTAGTGTTTTTAAAGTTGAAATGTCATGAGAGTGCAAAACACACTACCGGGCTTTCACTGTTCCCATGTTAAGCAAAAAAAGCTTTCTGCTGTGGGCTATGACCATAGTGTGGAAACCCCCACTATACTGACCATAGTGTGGAAACCCCCACTATACCTCAGTAATAAGCGCAGGGTAACCGACAGGCTAAGTGAAAAGAAAATTGATCGCCCTTCATTACCAGTTAAAAGTGAAAAGTATAATATTTAAAAACAAATCCTTGTTATTTCAGGTGTGTGTTTATTTATCTAGTTTAAACAAGCATTCTCTATTCTTAAACATCGCCTAACTCTCATCTCAAATTCTCACCAGAAAGCATGGGTCACATTTACCCAAAACCCACATGTTACATATATTTGGTTGGGCCACATCAACAGATGTGAGTGATGTGTGCTCTACTCAAACCGTGAGTGAAGGCTGTCCCTGGGCAGTCGGAAAACGTGCTGATAAAACATGCTTCCAACATGATTTTCAAATAAACATGGGGGCGAAAGAAGGGGAAACAAAGATCAGCACGGACATTGTTTGAAGTATCTCTGCTGTAAAAAAGTCTAA
Source organism: Micromesistius poutassou (assembly GCF_964030765.1). Lineage (NCBI taxonomy): Eukaryota > Metazoa > Chordata > Actinopteri > Gadiformes > Gadidae > Micromesistius > Micromesistius poutassou. The sequence goes on from NC_140278.1 coordinate 6,945,393, forward strand.
GAAGGCTTACAACAGAGACGCGGAGAGACACAGAGAGAAAGTGGGACGGAATGTGAGAGAGAGTGAGAGAAAGAACATAAAACAAGTGTGCCAGGTATGTTAAAACTCATGTTATGCATGTGTATGTAACTTTGACCTACTCATTTTTCACATCTTGTTAAACACACCCACCCACCCACACATACACACACACACACACACACACACACACACACACACACAAACATAAACAACAGACCAGGGGAAGGAATTTCCCCAGGTGCCTCTCCAAGGCAACCAGAGAGGGAGGCAAGGAAATGTGGGAAGTGATCCAACCACCACTTGATGACTTATCTAACTTCAAGAGGCACTGAGAACAGAGGAAAGCAGATAGGGGAGGGAAGGGTGAGAGAAAAGGGTGAGAGAACAGGAAAGAGGGTGAGAGGAGGTGAGTGGAAGCGGGGAGGAGAGAGGAGGGGAAAGGACAGGGGGGAGAGGTTATAGGAGAGGAAAATGGGAAAGCAGCAAATCAAAAATCAACAAGAACCGCAGAGAGATGACCTCTGGTTTTTAACGGAGACTCATATTCTAAAGCTAATGTTAGTTTAGGGTGGAGCCGTGCTTGGTGAATACACAAGTGTATTACATTCATGGTTGTTATGGAGGAAATGCCAAGAGAGAGGGTGTGAAGGTCTATATGGTTCACAACACAATCCACTTCTAATGAGCATCGCCTTGATCAGCAACAAAGCTACATAGTACAGGTATAGGATAATGTATTTCATTTAATGCATTTGTGTTTACCAGAGTTCTGAATGTTTTTCTGTACCTTTTATAAAACGTCAGAAGAGCTGTTTTAATAAACCTCTTAGCGTAGCACAGAATGCCCCATGGAAGCCCACAACACATAAACACATCCACAACAAAGAGGAATCTGATGTGAATGTAAAACAGGACGCCTTTCTTGTGCAGGGGAGTTCTGTGGACCTGCTGGCAGCCATTATCCCTGGTCGTGGGACGATGCAGCACTACAGATTCCCTGCTGATGCTACTGCTACTTTTCCCCTTACTCTTTGTCTGGGATATAAAGACAGCACTGTTTTGCCCTTTGCCATTGCTAAGCGGCCTTGTCTGTGGCCTTCGTCTGTCTCTCCCCTCCCTGAAGTACAGAGCAAGGCGTCATTGCTTAATGTCCTTTTATTCTCCTTAAGCGGGACATTTTTCCAGTGTCCCTCCTGCAGTTGTCGTCTCTGCGATCGTCTGGTCCTTCAGCATTCTTCGCTTCTCTCTGTTTCGAATTCTGCCTTTCCTTAACAGATGAGGTTCAAGCAATCAGAAGACTGGCTAAGCGAGAATGTTTGGTTCATTCTGGTGTGTTAACTATGGTTGATTGTAATGTCTGTGGGTATTCTGATCAGAGACACATTGCACTGAGCCTGGTCAGTCATGTGACCAAATAGAACTCTGATGATCTGGGAAAAGCCGACCCTTCCACCAGTGAACAGCATGCAACATGTGACAAAGGGAGAAGTATTCACCATTCATCGGGGTGCTGACTCATGATATGATGATGATGGTCATAGCCTAGCACAATGTAGGCTGGGCTAAAGACTGAGTGCATGTGGTCACCATTGGAGAATAAACACGAGGATGAATGCCCTACTTGAAGATGTGTTTACTTTCAGCCGCCAATGAGTCGCCAAGTTCAATACTCGATATTGCCCCTCCATTGTCCCCCGAATACCAGTGCAAGTGAACAAACATTCTCTTGCAAGCTGGTGTTCACGTGCACACACACACACACACACACACACACACACACACACACACACACACACACACACACACACACACACACACACACACACACACACACACACACACATTAATTACATTCCAATCCTAGTGTGTACATGTGATTGAGTATGTGTAACTTCAACCTGTCCGGGAATCTTTCAAACACAAATGCACACACACCACACGCCCACATAGATTCAATGCATAGATTTTTTGTGTGCGTATTTGTATTTGTTTATGTGTAACTGTAACCTGTTGAGGAAATTGCTAAAACAGACACGCACATAAACACACGTATTTATATCTGTGTATTGTAGAAGTAGTATGTGGCTTGGCATTCCTATTGCTACAAAGGCAGCTGTCCTATCATTATTCCCAAATTAGCAGCAGTAGATTCCTGTGTCTGACAGGAACACTAGGCCAGACTTCCTTTATGGCCACACACAACAAACACACACACACACACACACACACACACACACACACACACACACACACACACACACACACACACACACACACACACACACACACACACACACAAAGGCGTGAGTAAGATTGAAGACTAAACATTCAATCTCAATTGGAGACACCTGAGTACATTTTAGATTTGATCTTACTTGAAAATGTGCCCATCCCAATTCACTCAAATGTATCCTTTCTCTGGTGGTTAACCTTTCATTATAACTTCAATCAGCTATAAAAAGTTAATTGTGGAAAAATGAAATGAAGAATGGGTGAGCGGGAGAAGAGGGGCATAGAATAAGTCCAAAGAGGGAGATGAAACGGTGAGAGAGGGAGCTTGAGGACAGAGAGAGAGAGAGGAAGGAGAGTTATTAAGAGAGTGAAATGGCATGGGATAAGACACGATGGAGAGAGGGAGAGAAGGAGAGAGAGCAAGGGAGAGAGGGAGGTAGGGAGAGAGAGAGAGAGAGAGAGAGAGAGAGAGAGAGAGAGAGAGAGAGAGAGAGAGAGAGAGAGACACGGGGAGAGCGGGATCGGAACATACTAGAGATATGAGTCACACATGGTAACCATATGGTTAGCAACAGGACTTTTCTTGAAGGAAACATACTGTATGTAGGCTACTCTATATTTACTCTATATGAAATTAAACAACTAAGCTAAACTTTTGATTTGTGTATGTGGTGGGGCATACATTATGTGTGAGAAGTGTATAGAAGCAATATACACACACACGGCTTGTAATAATGGCCATTCACTGTTCAAATGGCATGAATAGTACACATTGAAATAAGTGCATCCATTACTTCAAATGGGTTGGTTGCAGTATCCACATTTCCCTTCATCTTTATATAGGTCAATATATTATTATAGGTCAACTGGTGGGCGATTTATCATAAATCACATTAGTAGAGGCAAGACAGGGCAATCTGCTGTGAGGACATGTGAGGCCTCAAGGGCTCTGGTGAAAGCTATCAATAATGTGCTGAAGATAGGCTGTAAGTGTGTGTGTGTGTGTGTGTGTGTGTGTGTGTGTGTGTGTGTGTGTGTGTGTGTGTGTGTGTGTGTGTGTGTGTGTGTGTGTGTGTGTGTGTGTGTGTGTGTGTCTCTCTCTCTCTCTCTTTCTCTCTCTATGTCTGTCCTTTGGTAAACAAAGTAAAGAGCTTCAGTCTAGCTGTAATGCGTTTTTCTAGCATGCCTGACCTTTCCATCTTTACAATTAACACTTAAAAGGGTAAAGGCTCCATGTTGTATATCAACATAACAACAAAATACCTGAATACCTGTATGCCGTAAAATGCATACACAAAGAAGACAACATATTCGTAGGCCTATAGCATCTCATTTACAAACTTTATTTGTTTTAATAAGGACTATATTATTATTATCGGATTCAAGTAAGTAGGCTAAAGGCATACAAATCATAACACTGACACTATATAGTTGTTGTTCTAATCACATCACCTTATCCGTTGCTCTTTTTGCACTTAAACACAACCATCAGAATGCGGACCATTACAGCGACACAACCTGATCCAAGGGAAGAATGGAACCTTTACGCTATCCTGAGTGCATTAGACTAAGTCAACAACAGAGTCAAGGCTTTGTCAACTTAAAGAAAAGAAAACACAGAGGAGAGAGCTGCGATAGACAGAAAAGGGCAACTTCAGTTTGATAACATCTAAAATGTAAATGTATAAATCAGCCGCTGTATACATTTACAATACAACAGCAACATTGTCCTCCTAACAATAACTTATGCAACCTAAAAACAAAGCACAATAACACGTGCGTGTGTGTGTGTGTGTGTGTGTGTGTGTGTGTGTGTGTGTGTGTGTGTGTGTTCGGCGCGCGTGTGCTTGTGCAATACGTGACAATTTGGTCCATCCACTTGAAAAAACATTTATGACGACAGTCATGAATGTATTACATAGAAATGTACTTCTACTTAAACCTAACCTCTCCAACATAACACGTCTTAATATACGAACAGTTCATTCAACCATAGTGTCCGGACTGTCACTCTGTGGCATCCTGCCACACAACTTTCCGTGGAGACCACACAACTAAAATAAACGTGCGCATGAAAGACCTCTCCCGCAAAACGTACACGAAGTCACGAATCACGTCGCACGGCAACACATCGTACAACACGCAAGCTGACACGAACAAGAGGGCCTTACGTTAACGTCACGATAAACAATAGGTATGTAAACATGCCGCGTAAAAGCCAACGCGCATCATCACGCCCTTCGGCACGCGGACGCCGTCGCCGCGTCCAGTTCAGTAGATCCTAAACTAATCGCATCCATTGTTCAAATAAAGGCTAGCAAAACCCATTAAAATGAAGCCCGCACAAAAGTGAACTTTTTAATAATAAAGTTTGATAACGGCTGTATCGATTAATAGCAACAAAAAAGGCCCAGGGTCTATATCTTGTTCAATGAGAAACCGGATAGGATAACCGGTTCTAGTTTATTTGAACGCCTATTCTCAACGTGTTTTCCCCATCTTTTTTGTTGAGGGGGTTTATACAAAATACAACCAAATACATGAAGCATCACCCAAAATATGGAACAACTCACCAACAAACTCAGCTTTATTTCTCGAAACTCACCTCTGATGCTTAGTATCCGCGATCCAGTTAACTTTGGAGCAAATTGGGAAATCTCTGGCGTGTTTCAACACACAGACACGAACGGACTAGTAGGACAAGAGAATAGGCCTACTCCCTCTCGGCGTCTCGGTGAAGAGGATATGCCAACACCCTTTTACCGTGACGCTCAACAGGTTAGTCTCGTTTCTGAAAGGGGGCGAGCTTTAAACAATCGGCTGGTAGTGGTTATTTTAAAATTCTGATTTGGAGTCGGCCTTTTTAGCGAGGAGCGGCTCAAATGTTGTGTTCGGTGTGTTCATAAACTGATCCCAGGTCAGACTCGCGATCCGGGGCGACGAGGATGTAGGAAAAAGAATATTTTATTCGTCGAAAGCGACAACTATTTATGGTCGAGGTTTCGGGAGGTTTACGCAAGGTCTATATTCTTAAAAGTGGCGCACTTTTCGCTTTGCAAAACAGTGTTCAATGGGCTATTCATGCGAACTGGGCCAGATGTGTCTACATGTAAATACAAGCATAAGAACAACATTTTGATTAAATGGGCATAAAAACCCCAAGGTAGACCGTATTGTCTATGTTGCCAGTATTGTCTAACTATCCTGTTAATAACACAACTATTCATGCATGGTTTAAAATTGTAACATTTATTTGGGGTTTTATATGCACACAAAGTCAGACTCTAAACTCAGGGATTCTGTTTTCTGAGCAAATTAAAGTTATGATTAATAGTAACGGTTTAGTTTAGCAGAACTCGCATTATATTTGAGATTAACATAGGCTACTTCATGGGTTGATAATACTAAGAATAATCTTAAATATAGCTTGACAACATATGAAATAACCATATATGTATTGATCAATAGACTGTTGCCTGTGATGCAACAGATGAATGTACCAGTATAATACATAATTACAATTGTAATCTTTGCCAATGTTGAACATGTGATGAAAGGGAAACCGTTTTTAAGCACTTAAAGGCACAAGGTAAGCTTTATTTAGCCTGTTTACACAATCATGTCCCTAACTGCTATGGCATATGGCAAGATAAATCTAACACCACCCTGCAGGCACTTACTAGTTCTGTTTAAACATTTTACAACAATTTTATCCCTCCTCCTTCTCTCATACCAGCAATAAAACCTTGGTGTGTTTAATTTCACACCTCAAACCAGTGTGTCCAACAAGCCGAGCCCAGCTGCTATCAAATTTCACTGCTATCTTCCTCCGGTTTTCTATAGAGAAACAAGGGTTGGGTTAATAATTGCTTAGCATTGCATTGCTTTGAAAAAGAGACAGAGAGAAAGTCACATCTGCAAAGAGGCAAAAGGAGGAGACAAAAGTGTATGAGGTGGAAAGAGAGTTAGGGGGAGGGGAGAAAAAGTAGGAAGTTGAAAAACGAAAATGAAGTGTATAGAATACAACAAATTGAATGTTCCATTAACAAATATGCCACAAAGGTTGAAGATCAGATGATTTAAAATGTCATAATTAATTAAAAAAAAATCATACTTGTTTCTTCCGGTGCATCTGTTATCTGTTAAAGCAATAATAATAATATTCAACAGAGAGTCTTGAAACCTTGATTATCAGTATAACTTTGAAAACATGTCATTCACCAATACGTAGAAATCAACTGCGGACTGTATAGAGACATATCACCAACCACATGTAACAAAAATGTACTCATAGTTGTACTACTCACACAGAAGAACACTGATGCCCCCCAGAAACAACAAGCTGGCGAAGATAAGACCTGCAATCCGTAGCCTCTCATAGTCTGAGGGCATGGAGGAGAAGGACAGTATAGAGTCAGGCGATATTCTCCCCAAAGCATGGCACACATGAACACTTTTAAAATACTGTGACGTTGTACTTACTGTAACTGAACGGATCTTCATAACACAGAAGCATGGAGCCGGGGTTTGAGAAAACACACAAGAGAGAGAGGGACACAAGAGTTAGAGACAAAACTACCGTTATGGAACAATGACAGAGACATGGCCATACATTTCTGAACCAGTGACTATACAATGGGTTGAGGTTCAGTGTCACATTGATTCTGTGTCTTATTGAGAAAAAGAAAAAGGCTGTATCCTCAGGTCACGGTGAGCCCAGACACACAGGGGAGAGGAGCCTACTCACTTGCTTCTGTTTCCGCGATCAGGGAAAACAAGGCTGTGAGAAGTGGAAATAAAGAATGCTTGTGTGACACATTTTTATGTTTAACACGTGCTACAGTGTTTCGCTTCCTTCATTTCAAACCTGTGTATTTCTTCCATGCAAAAACTATTTAGCTTTTTTTCAAGGCTTTTTTTCAAGGCATCATGTACTTTGATGTGCTGTACTGCATTTTTTGGGATGTATCAAGGCTCAAGCCACAATGAATCATTTCTATGTAGACACTCCTTTACCTGCCATGAACATCAAAACAGTGAGGTGTCCCATCTTGAGCACAAAGACACTATAAAGAGGAGAGACAAAGTTAGAACCAAAAAAGAGTCCAAAAAAGTGGGAACAAGCAGTAAAAGAATAAGGAACGATCAGGGAGAAAAGAGGTGGGGAATTTATAATGTGGATACCCTAGATTGTTTATTATCTCATCATATCACTTCAAGTATATGGCATCCAAAAATACCCATAGTTTTGAATCCCACTTATTGTCAACGAGGCCATCTCAAAATCCCAGACAAAACATTGAACCTTGATAAGCCTCGGCCGCCAACAAATGACCTCCATATTATGGTACACTCACGTCTCTCCATGTCTTTGGTCTCTTCTCCTTTTCTTTGACCCCGTTTATTTTCTCTCCCTGTCTCACCCTGCTCTCCCCCCTCCTTTCATTGTACCTTCTCCTGGGGTGCTTCTCCGTTAGTGCATTACTCTAGACCCCCTCTTCCATGCACACTAACGTTTTTCTATTAGCACTTTTGTCCAAGCCCTGCCGGGCTGATTTGTGTTTCCACTGCCAGTTTTAAAGCACCAAGCTGTGCCAAGCCTCAGCCAAGTGGAACATCTCTCACAGTGTCTTGTCAGCTGAGGTGCATTTTGGGTGTTTTAGAGAATCTCACATGGAACCAAGGCGTGAAGGTTTTTCGTAAGACTCTTATGGTGTTATTTATCTTAGATTATTCACTGACATTAGAAATCCACTTGGTCATCCAAGGTGAGTTAGAGGACATCTAGATACACATGCATAACTTTGTAATAGACCATACGGTGGCTAGACTTTGTATTGCAAAGAAGTCTCTGTTCCTGCAACCTCACCTGATAACCTTTTCAAAAGAAAACTAAAAAAAAATTTTAACCCAAAAACTTAAACTAATCGGTAGAAGTCAAGTGTTTATGGATTTAATAGAAAACCAAACAAGATAATGATTGGAAATATCGATAGAAAAGAGGAATTCACCACTATGTTTGCAAAGCCTATCTTTACAAATGACCTTGTCAGGAGTATTTGAAGGGCATTGTTGGTATCTGCTCTGAAGGTCAGAGGTGAAACACACTTTTTGTTCAAACCTTCATACTCAAAAGCCATATTATCTTTTGTAAAATGGACAATATTTTGATGTACATGTGACATAGGAATACCTATTGTAATTTTCCCTCAAATGTCAACAATCATAAAGCTTACTAAATGCATATTTTGCTGAATGAAATTCATATGAACATTCTTCAATTAAGTTAATCGCTAAATAAATAAATAAATATTTCACACACAGTTCAATAGTACTGTCCTCAGCACACCTGCTGAACAATGCTGTATTTGGTGTTTGGCCTGGGTCAAATTCCCCCCTTCTTTGTCCTTGGATGCTAATGTCCTTGAACAACCAACAATAATTTCAGACCAGTTTTTTGGATCACTCACATAGAGCAGCATAAAACCTGCGATTTCTTAGTATAATTTGACATATCAGTTGTATAGGCCCCTGTAGAAGTCCTTATTTCCCAAAAAATATCGAAATAAATGATCGTGTAATTGGTCGCTTTGTCCATAGTATTTTGATCGTCTTGATTCATTTAAACAAAATGCATACTCAATTAACATTTCAACCTGGTTCCATTCACTGACAAAGGCCTGACACTAACACACCAATAAACACGACGGTCTATGAGTTTCTTCTATTCAATAAGAGTCCCTAATCTCCTCCTAATTGTACTCACCTGAGTGTGTTCCTATCAACGCAAGAGAGAGAAAGGTCAAAGGAAAAGTGACTTATTATAACTCTTCTTTTTCCCTTATACCTGTACACACGTCCTACTCCTCCTCTTTGTTTATGCTTTAAACAACTCTGAATGTGTGTGTGTGTGTGTGTGTGTGTGTGTATGTGTGTGTGTGTGTGTGTGTGTGTGTGTGTGCAAGCGTGTATGTGTGTGTGTGAGTGTGTGTGTGTGGCTTGTCATGATGTAGGGGCTGAAGCATCATGTTGTGTGTGTTTGTGTGTGTGTGTGTGTGTGTGTGTGTGTGTGTGTGTGTGTGTGTGTGTGTGTGTGTTTTTACAAGATGTGTATCCATGTGTGTGTCTGTCGAGCCATAGGCCATGTTATTCCACAAACAGTAAAGTATTGTTTGTGGAATACACACAGACATTATGCATGTGTGTGTGTGTGTGTGTGTGTGTGCATGGTTAAAGACACAATTTGACGGACATTGTCTCAGTTAGAGCTTTGAGTTTTTATAATCTGCCACTGCTGATAACTGCAACTACCTTTTTTATTACAGTCTGTGTCTCTGTCCAGTTATTTTAGGAATGGAGATCTATATATATATATAGTTCATTTTGCTGTATATCATAGTCATGGTTAAGACAAATCAAAGGGTCCTACAGACAGGTACAACAGACAAACGACAACAAGATACAGTTGTCCGTGACCACTGCATGGTTTAAGTGATTTGTGTTCTATTTCGCTACACGTCTATAAAATAAAATGTATTTTTCTGAGGACATTCATCTCATTTAGTAAATCAAGATGACTGTTGATATGAACAGTTTAAAATGTCGTGAAGTATAGCATAGGTGGTTAGCTATGCTAAACGTAAAATTTCAGATACACATTTTAAGTACTCGTTTACATTCTCTCCAACAGAATATTTGCTTTCTTTCTTGAATATAAATATCTCACACCAATCCTGCCATATGATATAGGTTTGACATTCATTAAAGGGTAAGTTAACCCCAGCAAGAGGAACAAACAGCGGTAAAGGTTTTAGATAACACTGACACAATGGGTTTTGTGCGAGTGGTATTGTCAAACATTGACATTGTCAAAACCCACATCACAACCACTCGAAAATGACCCCTCTGGACTTGTGGTTTCAGATAATTTTCCCAGTTTAACAACTTAATACATTTAAGTTCAAAGTAACACTATTAAATAAAATTTCCTGTGTTGATGGGCGCGTTTTGTTCTTGAGAAATGTTCTAGTTTTGAGTAGAAAAACTTTTTCTGCAGTTTTCTGTTTGACTCAAACTATTTCACAACACTGCGGTTGGTAAACTGGTTTATATTGGCCGCCATTGTTTTCACTTGATAAATATTTCTCGTCGACCCTCAGTTGGAATACATTGACTATAAGGTCTCTAAAGAATGGCAAGATGAATAGTGATTGAAGAAGGTCACCTTGGGTACACTTAGCTTACAATGTAGATAGGATTAGCTTTCAGACACACACACACACACACACACACACACACACACACACACACACACACACACACACACATACACACACACACACACACACACACACACACACACTTTTTTCTCAAGTATGCTTCATGTGTAGAGAAGACAAGAGAAGAAGTGCGCTGGGTCTGTGAACTGCAGCCAGAGGTTGCGTGACGGTGCACTCAGGCCTCAACAGCTGAGTCAACATCATGCTCCATACCGCCCTGCTTTCTGCACTTAGGAACCAGGAAGTCCAATCTGACCCACCGATGCTGTGCGTTTGTTTGTGTGTGTGTGTGTGTGTGTGTGTGTGTGTGTGTGTGTGTGTGTGTGTGTGTGAAAAACATGTGCAAAAAGGATCTGGTAAAAAATAAAATCGTCCCCAGGTGTTTACTTACTTTGTTTCATATCAGAATATTAAGAACAACTACGTAAAAAGGTAGTTGTGTGTGTGTGTGTGTGTGTGTGTGTGTGTGTGTGTGTGTGTGTGTGTGCACGTGTGCATGCGTGTGTATGTGTGTGTGTGTGTCCAAACCACTGCGAGTGTATGTGTGTGTTGCATATCCTGCTGGATATTCATGCTGATCTAACAGGTGTCATAACAGAGTCTCTCCCTGGGGGACTCTTTGAAAAAAACACCACAGTCCAAAACAATTGCTGGACTAGTCAGTGTTTTCAGAGAATAGTCTGATTCTATTAGGTTAAAAATATGCACAGTACTTCTTCAAATTACCACTCAATTTGAATTTGATTGAGCTTGGCTACACTAGCACCAAAATATACATTTGCATACACAGTGTTTTCTTTGTGGTTACAAGATTGATATTCAGTTTGACAAGGAATATTTCTCTCACTCTGTGCACTCTCTTTGCACTTTCACACAGCTACTTTAAGTGTTATCCATATTGATATTGTTTCTTAACTATCTTGAAAACTCTCATTTGAATAATTATAGAACATTAACAAAGCTGGCATCAAAACACAAAAATGTCCTGTGGACGGGGTTGGACAACCCAGCCGGCCCTCTATGGGAGGTCAAGCACACATTTCACAATCAGATGGACTTTGTTGCCACCCCAATCCACCCCAACCGTTTTCCCAAAGAAATCATTGGAATGACACATTTTTGTAATATGTCTGTGCCGAGTAGTTATTTTTAGCGTTTCCCATTTCTTTGTTTGAATATTTTAAGAAAATAAAAGAATAAAGCCCCCAAATGAGCTTATGGATTGTGTTGAGTGCAAAAAATACAAAAAATACAATAAAATAAATATTGCTTTTATATTAAAAAAGTTTTTTTGGTCATTAATTGAATTCAAGTTGCATCATGTAATCAAGTAATGAAGTTCAAACATTTTGAACTAGAAAAAATAATTATATTTATTGGGTAATAAGTATTATTATTCATTTGTTTGGCTAAGTACAATATAAATATAATATAAATAAATGACAATAAATTCCTCTCATATTACAGGAATGTATCCTGGTGGTATTTTGTACGGTGTTTGATTTCATTTTGGTAGTGAAGATCTGACAGTTTGCTAAAGTAGTGTTAGGCTGGCAACATTTCATGGCAAACATTGTGTTAATAGTTCAATTAAAATCCCACACAAAGATTTCATTTATACATTTCTACGTACAACTTAAGGTAGTTATTCATCATTCTGCAGTGCATTTGTATGTGTAAGTGCATGCAAATAAAAGCTTTGTTTCAGCTCCCCTTCTCACTCCTCTCTCACTCCATGGTGGCCATGGTGATGTCCTCCTCCACTTCCACTGGTCCTCCTGCAGTCACAAAATGGTCAAAGGCATTACATTGATTAACAGTACCTAATAATACACAACATTTTATACACAACACAACAATACACAATAACAATACACAACAGTAATACACAACAACAATTCTGGAGCATATCTTTGCTTTTCAATTGATGTGAGTGAAAATACACTTAGTAGTGTCGGCCCACTTACTGAAGCATTGCTGTAGTTTCTCAGATCCCCGAATAACGCGGAAAAGCACGCCAAAGACCAGCAGAGTGGTGATAAATCCTCCAATAGTGCAGCCAATGATGATAGCGAAGCTATTGGATTCTAATGGTTCAAAAAGGAAGGAGAGGGTTTATAATGGTACAAACATGGAATTTGAGGAACTAAATCCTTCATTTCCTGTGCCTCATTGCATCTCCTATCTGACAGACAGCAGGGGTCATAAGAAGTCTGGACAGTCACCGTAGACGCTTAAGAATGCAGCAGAGCTTTGGTTACGGAGCAGACATCTGACATAAATGTCGTTGTCTGATAATTTGGCGTCACCGATGGACCACACGGCCAGCAAGTTGTTTTGCTCTTCTTTACATTCACCACGATAGCGGCCGGGGGGGACCTGTTGGCAGAGAGAAGAACGTCAGGGTTTCACAAAGGGCTATAAGGAGACAACCACAAGCAAGAACGGCAAATGTATGCAAATGAATGGAAGAAATGATGAAGGATGTCAAATCGAACCAGAGCATACTCTGATGCACGCTTATGAACAATTTATGAGCAATTGAGCCTGTTGTTGTTGTTACTTGCTGGACACCCACAAACAAAAACAGGGTAATCATATCATAAGCATAAATGATAGTTCATTGTCAACCAAAATATGAATAATAATTACTCTTGTTTAATTTCAATAGTCTCAATGTGTTGTTTGTTATGCAGAAACCTGACAGTCATTGCCTCTACCGTACTTTAGTCATTTTGCACAGGTTTATCCAAGGTGACAGAGAATCAATCTTTCTTTAAATAGATCAGTCATGAGAGTCATGAGAAAATGGGTACCTACCTCGCTGATGCCTACTAATGAGCTACAGACTTCTGGGATCGAACCCGGTACCTTTTCGTGTGGGAGCCAAACACCCGTTACTACATGATGCTCACCTTTGCGTTCCCATTACTCTGACCTCCAACACAGGTCATGCTGAGGTTGTCCTTGGGAGCATACAGAGTGAAAGTGAGGGTTTCCCTGAGGGACTTGGCCATGCCACAGCTGAACTCTGCACGTTTGCCAGTTGCGACGGAAACATTCAACGGGGGCCGGCTAATGCCTGCGGGCTTAGGCGTGGCACCTATGAATGAATCAGGAGGGAAAGCAAGAGGAGGAGGGAAAGGAAAAAAAGAAGAGTGAAAATAAGTGGAAAAATCGTCTGTGTTCTCCAGTGATCAAAGCCAGTGTCTTCATTCGCACAGAGAATATTCAATAGTGAATATTGTCTGGCTGATGATAGTAACACAAACATATTGTTTGTAACAATGTTATAAACAGTATAATAACCTAACATGGTCCTAGCGTGGTCCTAAATATGACCCTTGCTTGTTTCTAAGACAACTAGTGCCTACAACTTAACTTTAACTACCTTAAACACAGAACATGACACTGAAGTTTTTTTTTAACCTGGTGGATCTTGTATTGCTTTTTATGAACACATTCTCACTGTCTGTACTTACCAATGTCACACAACTGACCTGCTAGAGAACTAAGAGCCAATGTATCCTGAATAACCCACCTAAACCTCCCTCATCATACGAGGTAATGGCGTGTGAAATGTAGAATGGAAATTGGTCCACATACGCATGGCGATGTACGGCCAGGATTTCCTTGGCACGACAAGATACTTTAGTTCTTTGCATGAGAACTAGACCTTAATCCTCGGATGGTCACATGACCCGTCTGGCAAAATGGCTAATGTGTCAGACACAAACTCTAACTGCTCCCCCTGTTGCCTCACAGCAGTGTGTAAATGGAGGGCGTTTCTGGTTGAATGTTTACAGGCGGACCTGGTAAATATGTAAGAGCTATAGCATTACGTGGGAATTTCTAACATAGTAATATAGATTGTGTGTGTGTGTGTTTATGAGTGTGCATGTGTGTGTGTGTGTGTGTGTGTGTATGTGTGTATATATGTATGTTTGTGTGTGTGTGTGTGTGTGTGTGTGTGCGTGCGTGTTTGTGTGTGTCTGTGTGTGTGTCTGTGTGTGTGTGTGTGTGTATCCCACCTTTAAACTGTCGCTGTGGCTTATACTGTAGGTCCATTTTCCAGTGATTTGCATTTGAGTGAAAACAAGTTGCTTCTGCGTCACCATGTGAAGCCCATATGCTTATTTACATCAGAGGTTTGCGAGTAAGGGATGACCTCGTCAACTTCATAATTGACTGAAAATCAATCAGGACCGTTTTCCACAATGTGCTCTCAATCCAATAATTCAAAGCCTCTGCGTCTAAATGAGTTGCTTGCAAAAAATAAAATATACCTGCTTTTCTAAATCTGTCGAAAAAGTTCAGGCTTCTACTTAATCTTGAATCGCCATTATCTCAGATTACTCACAGAGGCTTACTCAACCATCAGTCGACCGGCAACGCTGCATGTTCGCTGCCCAAAGGAATATTCTACTATTCAGACCACTTGGTTACGGTTTCAAGCCACCCTTTGGCGGTGCATGTAAGTAGTTGGGTTGTGGGCAAAGATGCGTAATAAGATGTGGCTTATACTACAGACGGCTTATTTTTTATATTTTGAAACATATAACCCCATTTTACAACTCCAGCGACGTATACAAAATGTGTCTTTATTTAGAAAAATACAGAATTTGTGTGTGTGTGTGTGTGTGTTTATACAGGTATTTATGTGTGTGTTTGTGTGTATGTGTATTTGTATTTGTGTGTGTGTGTGTGTATGTGAGAGGGGTTGTTCTATGTGTGTGTGTGTGTGTGTGTGTGTTTGTTCATGTATGTATTTGTGTGCGTGCTATGTGTGTGTATGTAGGTTATACCTGAAGAGGGCATGATGGGGAGCACCACCAACAGCACCACCCCGCTCATCAGCACTCTGCTGCTCCCATCTCCCATCCTCCTTTCATTCTTCGTCCCTTCCACACACATTCGCCCCATTCTGCTGTTCATAACAAATAGTAAGAGCTGTTGGAAACAGAAAATCTCTTAAGCAAATCTTAACTTAAAGGTTTTGAGAGGCACTCATAGACACTTTCGTCTTCCGAGATTATTTCTTGCTGCTTCTACATTTGTTATTAATGACAATGACATTTGTTATTAATGACAATGACAATGATAGTTATATTGTTTTATTTATGCCTATAAAGCCCTCTACATTCTCGTAAGTTTGTAAGTCCCATGAAACGACTGGTTTCTAGAACAAGTATATTCTTTACCAGTTGTAACTGTAAGAGGCCGAAACTGCTTCTGTGGCCAGTAGTCCACAAACAAACTCAAAACAGGACTCAACACTCATCAACAACACTCACCTCAAAACAAGGGAGTCCCCCAACGAGTCTGTCGTAAACGTCCCTAATACAGGGGAATAGCGGTGATCAGGAAGATAACGCTGAGGAAGACTTCGAGATAAACCATAGTTGTCAAAAATAACCTCTTAGATGACTCCACTCATTTGCAGTCAGGTAGCCAAAGAGCAGTTTCTTGAAACAGCCTGTATTACGGACTCATCGGTTGCTGTCCTGTGTGTTTGTCGGCCCACCTCATTGTAGGAGGAAGGGGAGGAAACACTGAATTTGCAAGAAGGATCTTTGACAAAAAAATGGATATTTGCTCACAGGGAATGCCCTGACGGCTCAAGCAGCCATTAATAGCATATTGACTCCATGTTCACCGATGGCTCCATCCTGTACTCCACCTTTCTTGAGGTCCCTCTCCTACCCCACCCTCTGCCAATGTCATGGAGATTTGACTGTGTAGACAGCGACATTTGACTATGGAGACGAAGATGTTTGACTTTCAAAGTGGTCCACTTAGAAATCGAGGTGAGATGCTGTGTTATCCTGCCAGCAGTATAATGTGCTTGTTATTGTTTTATTTTAAATGCTTGCTTCACTAAACACTGCCTTTGTTTCACTACATCATCACTGTTTGCTCAACTCCCTATTTCCTTGCATAAGTTGTTCACTTTTAACGCAGCATTGTTGCAATTAAGTATCATCTCAAATCCTATTAATTATATCTGCTGTCAAGTGTTACAATGATCTCTTGCTTTAGTAGGAATTGTTAACCTGTCAATTAATAAAATCGATTCAGATATTTGTTTACATTACAAACCTTGCGAGCAGTCTACAGGGCTGTTATGGTAGGCTACCCAGTCTTTAAAGACCTGAGTTACCTTACAGTAGGGGTGTAACGATACACTAAAGTCACGGTTCGGTACGTACCTCGGTTTTTAAGTCACGGTTCGGTATGTTTTTTGGTACAGCAGTTTTTATTATTTTATTAAACAATTTGATTTTGATTTGATTTATTAAATTGTATCAAACAAATGCCTTACAAAAATGAAAAGACATCAAATGCAATTGAGGATAAAAACACAATAAAGTCAAGGACTTATTTCCATTGTGGTCCTCAACACAAAACATCAGGACAAGACAAGACACTAACAGAGTGTGTGATAATCAATAAAAACTTAATTAAAAAAAAAAAAATAATAATACATTTTCGGTACGTACCGAAATGAAACGTGCATCGAACTGTTAGACCCGTACAGAAATATTTCGGTTTGAATACGCGTATCGTTACACCCCTACCTTACAGAGCAGTCTACAGGGCTGTGATGGTAGGCCACCCAGTCTTTAAAGACCTAGGTGATCTTACACACAGAGCAGTCTACAGGGCTGTTATGGTAGGCCAGTCTTTAAAGAGCTGAGTAACCTTGTGTACAAAGCAGTCTAAAAGGCTGTGATAGTTCTACCTCCTGTCTATGCCCAGTTTGTTTAATCTCCTTGTGTTCACGTGGGTTTCCCCTGGGTGCTCCGGTTTCCTCCAACACCACCAAACAAGGCATGGGCACTTCATCTGGAGTTCGATCCCCCCTGTGGGACCCAGGGGTTCTATAGCTCCTGGCATATGATGGGTTAAAGGCAGAGAACATCTATTCCCCATGGTATGAATAAAGTATATCTCATTATAATCCATTGCATCTCTAAGTGCCCTTAATCACAGTTACAGTCTCAAAGGCTTTACATGTCATGTATCTATAACAGCCCCCTATTCCTAGCCCCACAAAGTGCCAGAAAAAACTCCCTTTTTAATAAAGTATATCCCATTAGTATCAATTGTACCTTAGGTCAACGAAGAAATCAGATGAAGGACCGCAGAGTGGGGGATCCCACCTTCTAGGGATGGTTAGGATTGCAAAGGGTGCCATAATTCACATATTAGTATTATAAGCAAACATCCAAAAAATAACGTAAAGAATTTTGAAAATAAGTTTTGTCTATGTTCATAATCATGGGGTGGTGGCCAGTACCTCTGATCTAATTCTTCTCTGCATTTAATTTTCAGTTTCTAGCGGCCACTACTGGCCAATATACAATTCGTGTTGTGGTCCTTTTGATAGCAGGCCTGAACCCATCCATGGATTTTCTATCCTCGTCAGACCATCATGAAATTCACGTTTGCGTTGTCTGGCTGAGGCTGGGCGGTAATTTATTTTTTCAGTAAATGATTACGATGTTTAAAAAATACCTATCTTTGATCTTGCCAAACCCGGTTCGAACTAAAGCACAATCTTCTGAGAAAAGTAAAAGACTCTCGTGCTGACATTGACATTGACATTTTTCACTTGTTTGTTATTTTAACTATCTTTTTTTGTCACAATACCCTTCGAGATAAAAAGCTATTTACGTGTTCTTCTGTGATAGGAGTTTTGCTGGCAGTGTGATATATGAGGTGTGGTATTCTGTGTGGCCATTTCCACACTATTCTAAATATATTTGAAAACGTATTCAGCCCACAAACGAGCTGACATAACTTGGCTGAGGGATGGGCATCTGGTCGCCTGCTCAGAACTCGAGGTTTAGAAAGTAGATGCAGGAAACAATAAACAGGCCTTTAAGTGTCCTCTTCTCTGCGGTTTGGAGGAATGGATGGAGTTGCATTTCGGGGCGGTTTCGTACTTCCCAGCAATTAGAGCTCGTAAGTAGCATGCTTCTGTTTCCGGTAGCTACATGGGACCTTTATGATCAATTTCTCATAATGCATTTGAACGACCAGATGAAAATTATTTTCTGGTCCCGAATTGTGCCATGAATATTGTCTGTGAATATATAATTATTTTTTTTGTGCAAAGAATGCTACAATATAGCGGGTAGAAGTTTGATACGGTTAGTTTTCGTGTGAGAGCGCTTGGTGGACTACAACTCTTCGCTGCTCTCTACACGTATGATATACGTCACCACTCGCACACATGACGCCTTCAAAACGAGTCTCAGGTTTTTTAGTGGTTCGGACCTTAAGCTCGGAGGAAAGTGCTTTGAACACTCAGTTGGGTCGGAGTTTTCACTCGGAGTTTCGGGTACTAAACACACAGGCATCTTGATCTGATCATTCCTATGGATGGCTCCGTATATCATGGCAGAAGACGCAGCATCGGCACTGTGAGTTAAGAAGTGGCGGGAATGTGTTATGAGGTGACGTCACGTTACTTTACATTGGCCGTGTCCCAATTCAGGGGTTGCATCCTTCGAAGGATGCGTCCTTCGAAGGATGCAGCCTTCGTAGACCGCGAAGGCTGCATCGAAGGCCGAACGAGCGTTGTGGAATGGGACGGTCTAGCCTACGGAGCATTTCCGGATTGCGCAACCAGCCGTTAACGTCCTTTACCTTGCGTGACCACGCGCCGCTCCTGTCTCCTAGCAACCCTGACAGCTGCGGTTCAAACCGGACAGTGGAGGAGATATATGGAGCCAGAAATGATCATTTTATTGGTTATGTTTTATCTTTTATTGGAGGAGTGGGAGAAGATTCACCGCCGGAGCCGGCGGGTGAAGAGGAAGAGAGGACGTTGGCTTAACGTTAATTAGTTTAACGTTATATGTCTAGCGTTAATGTAATTGAACTTTGACAATAAAGTTACATATTTAAAATGGTCCCAACCTTACTTTTATATAAAAAAATGTTTTTACATAGTTTTGTCATTAAATATGTATTCGCTGCAGCTGCTGCTTCCGCTCTCTCCGCGCCATTTCTGAAAAAAATATCCAACGCGCAATGAATGTTGGGATACGTTGGGCCGTGAAGGATGCATCCGATGCGTCCTTCAAATCCGGGAAACGAAGGCTGCATATCTCGGCCGCATTCGAAGGACCCTTCGAAATGGGACAGCACTTGACGCGCCGCTGTGACGTATGCGGTCTTCAAATGCGTCCTTCGAAGGATGCAACCCCTGAATTGGGACACGGCCGTGACTCCCATTCTAATTTTCCTAGCCTAGAGGTCCCATGGGTGTTTAGCGGAAGGGGCAGGACTTACGAGCTCTATTGCTTCAGTCAGCATGACCTGCAGCAGTGTTGCCAGCCCAACAGTCCACAGCTACACCTGGTGGTAGTACAAAGGAACTACACCCTCATCAGTTCCCATGTCCAGGTGTTGCAGGGAGCCTTCTCACACAGGACATCTTTCCTGTAGACAGGACATCTGTCCACTCTGACTGCTATAGACTGCTATTTCCCGTGTTTGCAATTCATACTTACACGAAAAGGCCTATTTTGACACACGCACACACACACACACACACACGCACGCACGCACGCATGCACACACGCATGCACACACGCATGCACACACGCAAACCAACCAACCAACCAACCAACCAACAAACAAACAAACAAACAAACAAACAAACAAACAAACAAACAAACACACAGACAGACACAGACACATGATCGTCATATTCCATTCATATGTATTCATAACTATTTTAAGTGATATACACTTCCAATCCAGAAAAAACGACGTTTTCTGTCAAATGTATAATGTAATAAATACATTTGATTTATTTACCGCATTTCTACAGACTCAAAGACACTTGAAAATTGCAATAAAAACAATGATTTTTCTTTGAGAAATCAATAAAAAGCCACTTTTAAACAATAAATGACAGAAATTAAGTAGCAGAAGAGGGACAGAGTGGTGAGAATGTCAGAGACCCCTCCCAAGTTTACTTTCAGGGGGCTCAAACCCTCCTGCCCCCCCCCCCCATAATTCTACCACCTCTTCACCCCAACTCATGCAGCCAGGCATCTTCCCCTGTCAGGGCTGAGCAGGCTGCCCATGGCAAAAATAGGCTGCCCCAGCCAAAATATTGATGGATATTCTACATGTATGCATACAAGGAAGATACAGTTGGATCAATAAATACTTTCATGTTACGCATACCTTTATTCCTATTTTTGCCCAGTACGGTGGAAAACTTAATTGGTCTTCTGATAACATTTTATACTAGATTAGATTGGATCATGCAAACACGAAAATCAGCAACATAAAGTGTGTTTATTATAATTGGCAGATGCATAGGAGTTAACCTGGTAAAAAAAATAACTTAACTTAAAAACATATATGTAAAGTGATTGATTATGAATTCTAATTATCCATATAGTGTGTCAGATATATGCAATTGCTAAGCAATAATATGTATCTAAGCTCACGTAACTCAACAGTACAGTTATTTTTTATCATGCCTAATTAATACGACCACAGAAAGAAACATTCAGAAAGGAGTTTATTCAGGTCAAACCTAAATTCAAGTCAAGCATAAACAAAGTGAATGTCCTGATGGTTTTCAACCTTCCACCCAGATGCCCTGGGCTCTGCCTTGCATCCTATCTTGCCGTATCACGTCGGACAGTTTGTTCCAAGCGTCATAGATATAAACTCCCCTTCCTAGTAGTTATTCAAGTCATTAATTTATTTTAACATCACGGATAAGGCTGGAATCTCAACAAAGCTGCTAATCACTCGACCCGACTGTGTAATAGCCACGATACATTCACGGCTCATTCTCTCTCTATGATCCAGTCGTTCTTGTCAAACATAACCATTGGAGTTAGATTCGATTTGGACGTCCCAGCAGAAAGTATACGGAACAGGGAAAACTATAAATACAATAAATACAAAAATAATAAAAATAATAACAATGATAATGCACAGAAATATAGTATATATATATATATATATATATATATATATGTCTATATATGCACAATGTTTATATAGGTTGCACATTTTTTGTGCGTATTTCGTATTTTGTTTTCTTCGTATCCTGCCTGAAGCAAATTCTGAAGCAAATTCCTGAACTGGCCAATCAAACTGTTCTTTGATTGTTGTGACTCCCAAAGCCCTGTATCTTGTCGTGGAGTTAAGACACTGGAACAGTGGTTCCTGCAAGGGCATAGGACTGGGACAATGGAGACTCCTTCAGTTTCCTGAAAAAAAAGGGGCAAACAAAGCTTTTATATTCTGCAGATTTTTTTTTAATATAATTTTTTGATAATGTAGAGGTTCAATTAGTATATGATAATCAGGTCTTATACGTACCATCTAAGTGCAAATCCAACAAGGCAAACAACTACTAGTAAAGTGACGGTAGTAGTTCCAACAATCATTATTCTCTTACTTCTTGCCAACTGAGGTTCTCCTGCCAGGAAAAATCAAAAGAACAGTGAGAACAATTTAATTGGCATTCACATCATTGCAGCACATATAAAAAGCTTGTTATAGCAATAGAACGCAATCTTGGAATATTTGAATGGGCCTTTGTGCTGTTTGTTTTAAGGGAAACCATTTGAGGGCCTTGTGTCAAATTCTTGGTCCTCATTGGTATTAAACAAAAGCTAATCGCAGGATAAGCCCGTTCATCTCTGGTAAGTGTCACTGCGCTGGGTTATTTATGGCTTGAGAGGAAGGACAGGGAACTATCAAAGGTTGTTGAATCCAAGATCCTTCACTTAGACCCCGCAGTTCGCTTGCTTGCTCAGAGTTATCAAGAAGATTGTTCGTCCTCTCAGATTGTAAAGCATAGACTGCTTTCTTTATTTATGTACTATTTACACATGATTACGGTATGTGGATATTATAAGATTCTTCATTATTACTTTAATGTCCTTGAAGTTTTTAAGGACCTAAGTTTTTAAGAGGCACGACTGCTGGCTACAAAGTAGCAATTGCAAATCTTTCAGATATCTCAGATTGAAATAATAACATATAAATCCCAACCAAACTCGCCTGGATCGACTTCTCCGTAGATCGTCATATTGTAGAAGTGGGAGCCCAGGGTGTTGGTGGCCATGCAGCAGTACAGCTCAGACTCTCCCGTGGGGTGGTCTGAGTGAAGCGTTGAGTTCAGCCCGATGGGTGTTGCTGGGACCCCCGTCCTCCTGTCTACTGCGGTCAGACACCCGCTACCGTGGAACCAGGTGTAGCTGTGAACAGGGGGGTTGGCGTCACTGCTGCAGGTCAGGGCCACGCCCGTTCCAGATGGGAGGATGTTCACAGCTGTGTTATAGGGTGGATCTAATGCAGGGGGGGAGGGGGGGACCCAATGGTGTCACTACAGGGTTAAACAGATGATCAACATGACATGAAACCAAAACCAAAAGTACAATTCTTCCTGTAGGCCTATATATGCATGTGGAACTTTATTTCACATTTGTATATTGTATGTTTTAACTTCTTGTGATGATATTTTGTGGTTATTTCTGTTATTGTAATTATTATATACTTTGTATCAATTTCCCCCCATGGTTAATAAAAGTGCTCTGGATCTGGATATTACAATTATTTTCTGTACCTATGCAACAAAAAAATAATCTTTGGACAGCCTGAAAACCTGAAACAAACGAATGGCACGTCCAAAGTCAACGGCGTCACTTACACTTCACATCAACCGTTATGTTGGCCGAGCTTCTCCAGCCCTCGGCGGATTTAACCTGACACACGTAGTTACCGCTGGCGTCGGCCTGGGTCTCATTCATGGTCCAGACCTGACCCGGGTGCTCCCGTTGGGGGGTGCTGTTACCAGCAGGATCCATGAACCAGCGGTACTGTCCGACAGGGCCGACCGTAGGGCCGCAGCAGGCCAGCTGCAGGGTCTCTCCCTTGGCGACCCCCCCACAGGGATTCACAGAAGCTGTGACTGCATCAGGAGAGGCTAGTGGGTCCAAAGATTTAGAAGTGGAATGTTACGGCAATAACTGGGTTGAGGCCGATGCCTCTTGCAGCATTGACATTTTGCCACATTTTAATAAATGCTTTACCTTGAATGTTCAGTTGTTCTTAGGTTGTTCCTTTAATCGTCATGCGAACAAGGATAATACTTAGCAATGTTTATACTGCACGATTCAAGTTAAAGCGCTAACCTAAAAATGTCTATTTCGTTTTCTTTGGCGACACCTTTGGTGATAAGCGGTAATTTTCCAAGTGTTACCAACAGTGACGCCACCAACACCCATTTCGCAACATTCACAATATTGTAAATGCAAGGGCTCTCCTCAGTAGGCCATGGGCTCTATCCCCATTGTGTTACCTCATTTATTAATAGATAGCGACTTTACCTTAACAGACATTGGAGATGACCAAGCGGTCACTCATTCTTTTTATGCTGATCATTATCATAGTTCAGTTTCAGTTCCTCCGAGACTAAATAAAGGGTAAAACAGATGGCTGGTTCAAGGAAGTGTCTACACCAGGCCTCAGGAACCCATTCCTCTGATTCGCTTGTGTTTCCAAACCCTGTCTCGACCAAGGGTGTTTCTTAAAGGGGACATATTGTACCACCAGGTGTGAGTGTGATTAGCCGTTACAAGCCCTTTTGAAAATGTGCCGCTTATGACATCGCAGGTGGGCGTGTCCACCTAGATGTATGACGGATAGAGGAGCAATGTTTGCTACAGTCCACTGGGTAGGCTGGTAGACTGATCTGTCCAGCACACATCTAGGTGGACACGCGATGTGATGTCAGAAGAGGCCGATTTTCAAAACGGCTTGTAACGGCTAATCACACTCACACCTGGTGGTATAATATGTCCCCTTTAACAGTTTAATCAAATCCGTTTTTAACATGTTAAAACCCAGGCCTACCCGCGACCAAGAGTTGTACACCAGTCTGCGGCGGCATCTTCTGGGTGGGGTGGCTGGGGATGACGTAGAACACGTAGGCTCCGCCGTCTGACATCCTGATCCCCGAGATTTGCAGTGAGCAGTTTTTAGTCCCAGGCTGCCCCAGAAACTTCACTCTGTTGCTATAGGCGGGGTCCAGGAAGACACCAGCACTGTGATACACATAGCTGAGAGGAGGGGAAAGAGTCGGGTCAGCTCCACTGCAGTTGTTGAGTTCCCTTTTAATCACAGTCACCGTCTCTAAGTGCTTCACAGGCAGGCCTGTGCACCACTGGGGGGCTACCTTTGTAGGCTAAAGTGCCCCGCTGGCCTAAAAAACCATAACAACACATTTTTTTAATTGAATGTTTTATTGATTCAAGATGCTAAAAGCTTTTATTGTTGTAGCTAATGCTCAAGCAGGAGCTCCAAAGTGTGTGTCTCATTTGCAACATAATGCCAAGTAGAAATACTTGTATATTTTGTTACGTATTATTCTCTCTAATCAACTCTCAGAATCAGCCCCAAAACACTATACAAAGAACTTTCTGTTGATTAAAGATATCCATATAATAATATTCCCTCATTTGTTTTAATTAAATAGAATTAAATATATTGCATGAAATACTTAAAAGATTTAACAAACATTCTTAGTGCATGTGTGCGTGCGTGCGTGCGTACGTGCGTGCTGCGTGCCTGCTTCCGTGAGTGCGTGCGGGTCTATACCTCTGTGTGATACAGCGACTGCTACCCAGGCACCACATCTCAGACCGCACTCTGTGTGCGTTCCCATCCATCCTGCCCGCGTCTCTCTCAGAGCCCTCCGCTAGCACAGAGGGCTTAAAGACACAAACCAGAGGGGGTTTTGTCACCTCAGTGTGTCGTTCTTGGAGGCTAGGGTTAGGGTTAGGGTTAGGGTCTCTGACAACTTCCTGATCCACTCGTCTGCCGGTTCAAAGTAAAGAGTGGCGGGATGCATAAGAGCAAACAATGGATCCTTTATTTTAGTTTACTTTTTTACCTGGCTGGAGGAGTCCTCTGGGTAGTCATAGGAACAAGGCAGGACCACAGTCGAACCAACCGCAGCGCAGATAGGGTTGAGTGGCAGGTTAACAGACCAGTGGCCAGCAGCAACGCCTCAAGAAAAGGAAGACACTTGCAACTTGTAACCATGCAGTAACACAAGACAAACCCAGCTGAATCAATCAATCTCGTGAATATTGAATCCTGGTAATGTGTTGTATTTTCTACTTGGTCACATCTCAAAGACATCTACTTCTGGGTTTGGAGTGAGACTTAGAAATGTATGCAGAATTACATTAGCATTTTCAAGAGAGAGAAAGAAAATAGCCTCCTGACAATCGACTTCTGATTGTTCAAGTTATTCGTTGCTAATATTACCATATGCAACTCTGTATGGAAAATAGTCTAGGTGTAATCCTCTTCCAACAGACTGCAAAGTATCTCACAGTTTGAATGAATATGTCCATCCATCACAACAGGACAATGTCAGGTTGTCTTGGAAGCCCCCCCATGCGTCCCACCTTCCTGTGACTTACCTTTCAAAATAAAGGTTGTCAGGATCCAGAGTGCTGTTGTCAGTTCTTTATCCATGTTCTCCTCTTCTGTTCTTATCCCACCGACTGGGTGTGTTTCTATTGTCGTTCTGATACCTAATGTCTATGGGTCTCCGCTGCACCCGGCAACATGTACTGTTTGTCTCTCCCCCAGTCAAGAATTACCACACTTGATGTTCTCGTTTTTCTGTCAGGCTTCCTGTATTCTGTTGTTAATGTAAGTGATGTTGTGAGTGATGTCATACCCTCCACAAACAGGAAATAATTCTCTTTCCTTTCTCTCTGTCTGTCTGTCTGTCTGTCTATCACACACACGCACGCACGCACGCACGCACGCACACACGCACGCACACACACACACACACACACACACACACACACACACACACACACACTTACAGTATATTAAATTATTTAGTTTATGATTATGTTATACTTTCCACTCTATCTTGGTGAACGGAGTGAGTGGCGAACAAATGGGTTCCAGATCACTCAGCCTGCCTTCACCTAATGCCCTGACTGTTTATCTCCTGGTATCGCAATAAGGTGACGTCATCAGTAACCCCCTCCTCCCTTTAACCGTTTGTGGTTTTTGAGGCTTTTTTTTTTGTGGAGCGCAACCAGGACCCCAACAGAACACTAAACGAACTTATTACTCGCAACAACAAAAAAAAATTGCCCATAAAGTTTTTTGGTTCATAATCCTCCAAATGTTCCTCTCGTTTGGATTAGAGGCGGAGTCCGTTGGTTTTGGATGACTGGAGTGGCTGAAGGTCGCCAGTAGAATTAGCCTGTCCTTTATTTCACTTAGAGGGGATCCACCTGCAAAGGAATCAGTGGAGAACTTAGTAGAAACTCGAGTGTGTCCCCCGCATTGTTTTTGATAAGGTGAACAGAGACCACTGGGAATGGATTACTAGTGGGTCGCTCCTCGCAGGCCTGCTGCTCCTGGTCCTCCGTGAGACACAGGTGAGGGACTTTACAAATCATTTTAAGAACCATTATAAGTTACAGACCTGCAGTTTAAAAAATAACATTCAATATAGCTACATAGCAACATAAAGCTACATATCTGTCCGATCACAGAGGTGTGATTCATGAAATGCATTGTTTAATGGCCGCAGGTAGCCTGCTCTAAACATGACAACCTGCAGAGTGGATCAAGTCGTACTTTGTCTAAGGATCATTGATTATTTATACAATAAATTAAAGAAAAGTCGATTATCTTTCACACCGAAACAAAACAATGTCGCTAAACTAAACATTAACAAAGTTAATAGATGTCCTGTGAAGATTTTTTTCCAAACCCAGAAATAATTATATTCTCTTGGTAGTTTATGAGGCCTGTTGCGCATATTAAAAGTCATCGTCAGATGGACTTATTTACAAAAGGATGAGGCTGTATTAAGCTCTTTTTAAACGAAAAGGAAAATGGTCCAATTGTCTGAAGTAAAAACATCTATATCTACATCTATATCTATACAGTAGCTCCTGCGAACCCAAAGTCAGGTTCACATGCCTAAGGGCCTATGTCTGAACCAAGATTGCTCCTTTATTGACATAATAGAGATATCATTCAGAGAAAATGTATTTTTGTATTTTCATTATTACACTAATGTGGCATTGTTAACATGTCGTGGCCTCTTCATATTGACTTACTTAACAAATGTTCCAAATAGGCTATGATATTTATTGGTCAATTTCCTAACTGCTATTCGGAAGTAACCAATGCTGTAGTTTGGAGAAAAAAATGTGTTTACAGACACAGGATATAATTTAACATAACAAAAAGCCATGAACAGATGGAAAGAATAGTAAATGCATAATTTAATGTATAAGTGCCAGTATAGTTCACATCTATAAACACGTAATAATAACAAAGTTAGGAGTGAGACTGAGCCCTAATACAAACTTTTCATAGAAACTACTAAATGCAACCCTGTCATTGAATATTACTGAACCAATTAGTCGATCAGTGATGAATAAATTCATTTCTAATGACTCATTGAGTCATGAATGATGTAAGATAGTTGAAGAACCCAAAGGGAGTGCCGGTGTGATAATGTAATGTTGGTCCTGATGGTACAGGAATGGTGTGTCTCTGTTGTGTTTGTTGGAAAGGACGGTGAGTCATCGGAAGGGAGAGAAAAGTACACAATAAGGCAAGAAACGAAAAGAAACTGGAGAAAAATCGGATGATTTCTGCATCCCATAAAATGGATGCAGAAAAAGCAGCAAAGGAAGGGAAGATGGGTGAGTCTCGTCCAATCACAGTCCCTCTCACACGCGCACACGCACACAGACAGAGACACACAGACGTGTCCATCCTAATGGAGCAGATCACATGCTCATCTCTAGCATTTCCTGTACCAAATATTAATGTTCTTGGCAGTTAACAATTAACTGGTGTGTTTATTTCTGGCAGAATGCCCTTTGTTTAGGATGCACTCTGGGAAAATGATTCAACATTTCTACAAGTCAATCAGTCATTCAGATTTCTGGAATAGAAGTTGGAATGGAATGGAAAATATTGATCTTACATATATTTGGTATTTCATTTATTATTGTAATACTACAACACTATAACAACGGCTTTCAACAGGACAACCAAAACAGTTCCCCCCTATGTTTTCTAAATCGTGGCTGTTAGTCCTAACGACAACTTTATGGCCGTTTCTTGTGATCTATTTGAGCCTCCAATTGCTGTTTATTAAATACTCGCGGCAGTAAAAACTTTAAAAGCATACTTTTCTTAATAAAAAAAATCAGTTTCTTAATATTAAATCCCTCCTAAGGATTGCAGTCCAACCTCCGCTTGTTGTGAGCAAATAGACACAAGGATCCAATAGTCACTTCCGATTAGACTCAGATCAGCTGTTTTGTTTCAGAAACGGCAAAGTTACAGTATTGTGTACATTAGGGTATTGTGCGCATGATGGTGTTGTGTATCGTCCACCTTATGTTTGAATAGCCTACCTTAATGATAGGATACATTATCCCCCTGTTCTTCAAAAGGCTTCCATTGTGTTCTTCATCCTTCAGTAGTTTATTTGTGCTCATGGGACTCGGTCGGTGAAAAGGTCGCTCTTGGTCTGCTTTAGTGTTGTGTCCTGTATCCCATCAGGTGAAGCGGTCCCTT
This sequence comes from Micromesistius poutassou, assembly GCF_964030765.1. Taxonomy (NCBI): domain Eukaryota; kingdom Metazoa; phylum Chordata; class Actinopteri; order Gadiformes; family Gadidae; genus Micromesistius; species Micromesistius poutassou. The sequence goes on from NC_140278.1 coordinate 6,974,567, forward strand.
CGGAATAGGTTTTTAAAGCAACAGCAAAGACCGTGTGAACGTCTAGATCATTCTGTACGCCTGGTGCCTGTTGCTATAATTATCCTACAATAGTAGCTTATGCTATGTCTGGCACTCCTTCTTTCTGTTTGGCTATGTTTATAAGAGTGTGTGTGTGTGTGTGTGTGTGTGTGTGTGTGTGTGTGTGTGTGTGTGTGTGTGTGTGTGTGTGTATGTGTTTCTGTTTGTAGATGTGTGTTTGTTCAAGTTCAAATGAGTCATCAGCATGTTATGTTTGGCTGCTGAATGTGTCTAGGTCTTCATTCACACACAACAAGTTCTTTGAGATGTATTACTGCTTTGAGACATATCCCTTATTTGATACAGGATGTGTGTCCCCTCCTTCTCTGTTCACTCACTCTCCATGTTTCTCCGCCATTGAGAAGTGTTGCATTTTACACATCTGTGATTGACTGGCAAGATGGATAACACGAACCAATCAGGGACGAGACACACTGATTGGTTAGAAAGCAGCGTATGCAAACAACTCAAAACAGATATTCTCAAAGCCAATTCCTCTCAGTAATAGTTGACTATGCCATTTCTAACAAATTACACTCCAATTAAAACTGCGCGCAGTGATGAACGGGACCTCGCGCCGGCTTGCGGCCGCATCACGTGCCGTCCTAACATGTGTGCTGGCAAGATGTGCACATGTTAGGACCGCACGTGACGCAGCCGCAAGCCGGTAAGAGGTCCCGTTCATCACTGCGCGCAGTTTTAAAAAAAATTTGCGCCGGCTTGCGGCCGCGTCACGTGCCGTCGTAACATGTGTGCTGGCAAGATGTGCACATGTTAGGACCGCACGTGACGCAGCCGCAAGCCGGCACGAGGTCCCGTTCATCACTGCGCGCAGTTTTAAAAAAGCGCAGTTTTAAAAAAAATTCGCGAATTTATGTAATCTGTAGAAGCAGAGGTGCCCTGTGGTGTCCTACTGATTGTTTTGACATTAACATGTAAGACCACATTTAACTGAATTACATGTTCATTAACCCTACATCAATGATCCAATAAATTCCCTAGGAGGAGTTCGTTCAAATACAATGCGAAAAAGTGAAATTCCATTCAAAATGGCCAACTTTGACATCACGCCACGGCCACGCCCTTCAACGTACAGTCCCAAATAGCACGATTTTGGTTCAGCACCACTTCATGACTGTACTGACCAATTGTGAAGCAGATCCGATAAATTCCCTAGGAGGAGTTCGTTCAAATACAAGGCGACGGAATTCAAAAATGGCCAACTTTGACGGCATGCCACGGACACGCCCTTCAACGTACAGTCACAAATAGCACGATTTTGGTTTAGCACCACTTCATGACTGTACTGACCAATTTTGAAGCAGATCCGATAAATACCCTAGGAGGAGTTCGTTCAAATACAAGGGGAAAAAAGTGAAAATAAGACCACGGAATTCAAAATGGCCAACTTTGACGGCACGCCACGGACACGCCCTTCAACGTACAGTCACAAATAGCACGGCGTTGTTTGAGCTCCACTTCATGACTGTACTGACCAATTTTGAAGCAGATCCGATAAATACCCTAGGAGGAGTTCGTTCAAATACAAGGGGAAAAAAGTGAAAATAAGACCACGGAATTCAAAATGGACAACTTTGACGGCACGCCACGGACACGCCCTTCAACGTACAGTCACAAATAGCACGGCGTTGGTTGAGCTCCATGTCATGACTGTACTGACCAATTTTGAAAGAGATCCGATAAATTCCCTAGGAGGAGTTCATTCAAATACAAGGCAAAAAAGTTACAAAAATTTCAAAATGGCCGCCGAGAGTGAAAATGAAAAAATTAGAATTTCCGACTTCCGGTGGGGTTTGGAGCATGGGTCCAAGAGGCTTTTCTGTAGGTCATGGGACCTTATACGTGCCTACCGATTTTCATACATATTGGTGAAACGTGGCGCAGGGGCTGCTTTTTAAAGTTCCTGTAGGGGGCGCTACAAAAAATAGAAACACGAATTTTGGTATGTGAGCTATGGGCACCAGTCTACACGTGTCCTGTGAATTTCATATTCATAACTATTACAGTCTCCGCACAGTGATTTACCCTGACACCAGAGCCTGTGGCGGCCATGTTGTTTTTTCAATCGACTTAATTTTAATTGAGCAGTTAGAACTTTGGTACCTAACGGCCACTGAGTGGGTTTCGCTCAAATCAAACATTGCGTCTATGAACTGTGGCGATTTTAGTGTCAGGCCACACCCATTTCTATGCCACGCCCCATTTGAAAATATGTTGACTTTATCTTGTTCAGAATTTGATTCTGAACAACTTTTGTATTGGGGCCAACATCATAGGCGTCCAACTTGACGTTGATATGAGCAATTAACTATTTTCGAGGTTTCAACCACACCCCTTTTAGAACTCATTGGTGCTCTAAACTTTATTGTACAGACTAATCCTTAAGTCAGATTGAAGATAATGGGCCATAGATGATATGTGCCAAAGGATTTTTGTCAAAGTCGAAAAACCTGGGATCCTTGGGGAATTTACTGTTTTTAACTAAATTCAAAATGGCGGAAAATATGGCTACCGGAAGTGTTCAGTTCAACAGACTTTTTTGTTCATCAAGAGGATATGCATATGTGTGCAAAGTTTCATGAGTGTAGGTCAAACCGGTGACGCGTGCTGCTTGTGCAAAGTTTGCACTTTTGAACAGTTGCTATAGCGCCACCTAGGGGCGAATGTGAATTTGAGGGCCAGATTATAAAATTTTTCACCAGTCCCCACAAATGTGCCAAATAAAAATGAGTTTTCGAATATGTGCAGGGGGGGAAAAACGCAGTCGAAGTGGCTAAAAATAATAAGAAGAAGAAACACGAGGGTTTCAATAGGGTCCTTGCCAAGTTTGGCTCGGTCCCTAATAATAGCTCTTAAATCTTTAGCAGTCTTCCCTAGAGGCAGGAACACACAGTCAGGGAACACAAACAGCGAGTAGCAAGTAGCCGGCAAACGTGTGGCTAGTGACTGATTAAAGGATTTGGCTGGTTTGTTATTACCCCAGGTCAATTGTTGATTATGTCTATGTCCAGATGTAAAACAGCCATGATTTTTGTTCAACTCACCACCTCTTGCGGTGTAGATATGTTCTGAAATTTGGTATGTTCTGAAATCCATTATTTTCCAAACAACTGTTTATCAGTTCTCAAAACTGTATCTTTGTTTTGTCCAGCCAAGGTAAGTGCATACAAACTGTCCTGGTTAGGTGGCCTTCTCCAGGAATGCCAGCAAACGAACAAATCCACATGTTTCGATCACACACACACAAACACACACACCCAGACTAACACACCCACACATACACACATAGACACACAGATACCCACTCACTCACATACACACACACACACACACACACACACACACACACACACACACACACAGCAATAGTCAAATGGTGGTCTCAGGTAGGTACAAAAGGATGTTTGTTCTCCTGAGAGCTACTATGATCAAATGGTTTCGTGGGGAGAGAGGAAAGAGAGAGAGTCACTGGGGGGAGGAAAGGGGGAACGGTCTCCAATACCTCTCTTACCCCTGGGACTTCACTGGAAAAATGCTGTGTCGCTACACCATTAGCGTCAATTGGCCACTTTTAAACGTTGAGGACAATCTGTGCACAAGGAATGACGACCTTGTATAGGAATGAAAGGGCGATTGAAGCGCTGGGATTCTTAGGTTTGCAGGGAGCAGTGCCTTCCGCTTATTATTACAGCAGTTTCCCAGCCCGGTGAAAACATTGATAATGTTCGTGGGATGAACGCTCATTTTCAGTTCACACATCAAGTACATTTCATTTGTGTAGCCCTTAATAGTAGTAGTTTCAGTCTTACGGATCACAGATTACAGTCTCTGGGTTTGTGTTCACAGATCATAGATTACAGTGTAGTTTTGTAGTTTTCTGTTCAGAGACCAAGAAAGATCTGTCCACAGATAAAATCACAGAATATAGATTCAACTCATTCGTGGGATCTCTTTTTATTTTTTAACACGATTTTAACAAATGAGAAAGAATATATAAGATATACAGTATATATATATATATGAAGGTGGACATTCAAAAGGACTAGACGAAAAAGGACTAAAAAGTCTCTAAAATGTTTCCACTATCCCTGTACTTGTACCTGTACAAGATCCAGATGGCAAATGCAGGAAAGCGTATACATTCACACTGAATACGTTGATGAGTCTTAGCCCTCTCCGATGGTGCTTTGGGTGATACGAACAAGGCATTGTATATGGATGCAGGTCAAATCATCCATTCAATTCAGTTGAATAAGCTGAGGTGAACATATCACTGTAAAGATCGCTTACTTCAATCCAAATAAATGCTGCTTCTCATTCAAAAGCAGTAGTTTATTTGGTCTTCAGAACTTGATCTGATTTGAAGGTTGTGTGTTGTATTTCCATTATGTCCTTTTTGTGGAATAAAAAAGAATATCTGGTCTTTACATTTCCAGAGAGGAAAGTTTGACATCAGAGTGTATTCACGTGCCAGTAGTTAAATATATATTGCTGTCCTATAGCTGAAGGGCCAGTAAAGGAATGCTGAATGACATTATTTAACAGTATACGATTCTATTGTAGCTGCCAGGACTTCAGGAAGGAAAACAAGAGCGGAGAGGAACGGGAGTGACGAAGAAAGATGACAAGTTGACGTGGTGGGACAGGAAAAAGCTGGGATAGGAGGAGATGAACGAGAGGGAGACAGGGCCAGGAGGATACTCATTACGGGGATTCAGTGTGTTTTCTTTCATTCCACAGAGCCCCCCACTCTCCTATTGAATGCTGTTGTTTTATCCAGAGTACATTGTATTAAGCTTTCCCAGCAGATGTTTAGCTTTTACCTCACTACATTAAGACCAGTTCAGATATAGATACTTCAACCAAGGTTTGGTCATTTGGCCATTCTAACCAATCTAATTTCCTAACGTTTTACTTTCTGTATCTTCTCAATCCACTTGGTGCTACATTATATGTCAACATTTAGACTGAGAGCACTTTATATATACTGGCTGGATGTTGATGATGTCCAAATAACAAGGATGTCCCAAGCGAATAAGACAAACAACAAAAGAAGAAGTGTGTTGTTGTTGTGTAATGTCAGTCAGTTTCAACACAGCTGCCAACCTCAGCTCCTCCTCTTTGTGTGAACTGTTATGACGGAAGATGAGCATCGATAAGATGACAATAATGATGAAGGTGTGGAGCACAAAGACAAAGTACAATTGATCATCAACACCTAACGAGGAGTGCTAGATAATACAATTCTGTCCCCAAATCAGGTTCGCCGTTAAAACACTTATCTCTAGACGACTTGTAGGGATTGGACTTCAGGTTGACTGCGATAGACAGACAAAACGACAGCATTTGAGTCGTGGGACCAGCGTTATAAACAAGCAAAAAAGGAACACAGGTGTATTGGTTGAATTAGACGAGGAACCAGTAAAAGTGTTGACGTTTGGTCGGTGAAGCGCCGCACATCTGTGTTCTGTCCAGCCTGTTCTCGGTTCAGCGACCCCTGGGTTGCCTCATTTGTTTGTGCAAGTGCAATTGTTGGCGAACAAGAATATCTGAATAGCTCTTCCCATAATGTGTGTATGGTAAATATAACGTATAAATATGATGTATAAATGATGTGTCTGTGAGCTGACAGTGAACAAACGAAAACACTTTTTAAACAAACTGAACATCACATCAACATTCTGTTGCGCTTGTTTGAACGGGCGCACAACACAGCCTTTAGAGCTCACGAGATATAATAATATTTTCAACTGAATTACAAACGGAAACGATGCAGGAAATTTCTGTGAGAGTTTTGTAGTGAATGAAACATTTCACGATGTCAGGATGACACTATGCAGGCCGTCAGGTGATAAGGGGCATACCTGGAGAAGCACACACACACAGGCATGGCACCATATCTGGGTTTGTTCTAGTTCACAGGAGACATGGTGGACTTTAAACTATTGATTGAGAGAGAGCTTCAATTCTGTCTAGCACAAAGTGTAATGACTTGTTGAGGCCAGCCATTTATTTATAGTTAGGATTCCACTCCTAAACACTCAAAACTATAGTGATTTATGTGGTGTTGTGTCCTTCAGAATTTATTTTAAGATCCCTTTTATTAGTTTATAAAGTGCTTAATGGTGTTAGTCCTAGTTATTTATCAGATTTGCTTTTATCCTATGAACCCTCTACCGGCCATAAATGGGTTAATTTGTTTTTGATTTTAAGATTAAATGGTACATTTAAATATTAACATAATTGGGATACTACATTTGTAATATAAACATTAATTTGAATTCACTTGATTGATTAATTTGGCTAATATCAAGTAGTCATTAACGTTGAAATTGTTTCTTATAGATTATATTTCAGCCCCAACCCTGCCTCCATTATGCTTTGATGTTGGATTGTATTTGGCCTGCTTAATAAGGTGTGAGCGTGTATGTGCGTATGCGTGTGTGTGTGTGTGCATGCTTGCATCTGCATACGTGTGTGCCTGCTTGTGTGTGTGTGTGTGGGCATGCGTGCGTGTATCTTCGTGTACCAGTGCTTGCGTTGGTTTGCGTGGGTGCGCGTGTGTGCGTGCGTGTATCATTGTGTACCAGTGCTTGCGTTGGTTTGCGCGTGTGTGTGTGTGTGTGCGTGCTTGTATCTTCGTGTACCAGTGCTTGCGTTGGTTTGCGTGTGTGTGTGTGTGTGTGTGCATGTGTGTGCGTGTGTATCTTTGTGTACCAGTGCTTGCGTTGGTTTGCGTGTGTGTGTGTGTGTGTGTGTGTGTGTGTGTGCTCATGCCAGTGCATGTGTCTCTCCAGTCAGTCGGGGGATCTACCTCACCTGTGTGCTGACCCCCTGCCGGGCCGTGGGGATGTGTGTGACGCTGATGACCCTGGTGGCTATCGGAACCGCCGTCTGGGCCGTAGGTCAGCACCCCCGACACACACACCCAAACACACACACACACACACTCACACACACACAATCACACGCACTCACAAACGCAGCACACACAACATGCATTTGTTTTCTGTGTTTGCATTTTTCCAACTGTACAAAGTGATATATTAATAATTTTCACACGTGTCTCCCCTGTTTCTTGTATTTTGATCTTCCTGTATTTTGTTCTGTATTTGTATTTAGTTCTGTTTCTGTTTGTATATTGTATACTTTTTGTATTCTACGTTAGAGACATAAATCATTTTGTGTTTGTGGGTCTTTTTTTTGTAGTCACGTACTGCACCATGGAAGAAGACACAGGACTTTATGAAGGTGAGTCTGGTTATTCATGCATTGAGTCAGTAAACCTAAGAGTGATTTGGATTGCTTGTGCAAATGTGAAGTATTTTCCCCCACAATCTTCATCTAGTTCAGGTCAACTCTGCTGACCAGCACCTCCAGGTCTTTGACTCCGCCCAGAAAAGATGGCGGCAGGTATGCTCCTCCTCAGCCAATGAGCTTCTGGCTAGCATAAGCTGTGAGGAAGTTGGCTTCATCAGGTAAGATTATTGGTAACTTTAGCCACTGGACTTTACAGCGTTAACCCAACTATAGTATGCATAACCCGTACATTATCGAGACTGACATCTACATTTTGTGTGTTTGTGTTTCAGTGTAGTGAACTACTCGGTCGCGTCAGTCCCAGAAGCGAGCAGCGATGCTGGAGAATTTTTCTGCGTCAAACCGGAAGAGTTGAGCTATGGAAAGAAAATCAGAGACTCCTTGTTCCCATGGTGACTGATGATTGAGCTGTTTCTGTTTATGACACTGGTCTGCAGAGATGCTGTCCACGGTGACCTAGTCAGACTCTTGACTCTTGTGTGTGTTCTCTCACCTGCCTCTCTGTTTCAGTGACTGTGAGAGCAGGGAGGTTCTTACACTGTTGTGCCAAGGTACAGTCAAAGTCATACCGGTCTTCTTACCCTAATGCTTCACTCCTTTCCTACTCTGCCTCTGTTCCAAATCCTGTCCTTGCTCACTCACACTCCCGTAGGAGCCACTCCTTGAGGTACGGCTGGCTGCTCTGAACAAGCTCAGAACGGAGGCGTAGGGCGAAAGACCCAGACATAGGACCCAGACATAGTGAATGGCGGATTTTGTACAAATGTTTGAAAGACAAATAAATTACATCTTGTCATCCTTTATTCATGATATGTTGTCATCTCTTTGTGATTTAAATGAAGCCATTGCAGGCGAGTTTATCCTTTTTGATACGTATTGCTAAGATAATATCACATTAGTGCTGTTAATGTTGGTGGCCAGCTCTCTCTCCCTCTCACTCCATCAATCTCTCGCTCTCTCTCTCTCTCTCTCTCTCTCTCTCCCTTCCCCCCTCCCTCTCTCCCTCTCTCTCTCTCTCTCTCTCTCTCTCTCTCTCTCTCTCTCTCTCTCTCTCTCTCTCTCTGTCACCTCAACCTTCAACGTATCTTCCTCCACTCCCCCTGTCCTCCTGTCTCTCTCCACTCCCCCCCCCCCCCCACCCCCCCACCCCAGACTGCGGCAGGCGTAGTCTGACGGAGGACCGCATCGTGGGGGGTCTGGACTCGCGGCAGGGCAGCTGGCCCTGGCAGGTCAGCCTGCGCTACGACGGGGTGCACCAGTGTGGGGGATCCCTCATCTCAGACCGCTGGATCGTGTCTGCGGCGCACTGCATCCGTGAGTAAGTGTAGCGGAGTGATCGCCTCATCGCTCTAAAGACAACCCCCATAGTAACGGTGATGATGAATGACTTTAGTGGGACAGCCCCTTTTCAAGTGCTTTATTACATCAGGAGAGGAAAACGGCAACAACGCAATTGCAGTAAAATGTTAAAAAGTAAATGAAGATGACACCCTGGGCTTTACTTTAAGCCCAGGGTGTCATGACGACGAGATACGATTAGGTGACACTTACTTCCAGAGTCCCTTACCTTAGTTAATTTACTTAGCGTCGACCACCACATATGTCATTTTATTTTAAACACGAGCATATTAACACAAGTGTTGATTCTGTAACCATCTGTAACCGTCTGTAACCGCACGTGTAGCTGTGGTTAATGTGAAACAACATGGCCGCTCCTCCCGCCAGACGGTTCCGCTCGGTGTCCCGCTGGCGTGTGCTCCTGGGCTCCGTCTACAACAACCCCGCCAACGCCACCGTGGTGGAGGTGAAGACCATCGTCTACCACAGCAGCTACCTGCCCTTCGTGGACGCCAATATCGACGACAACAGCCGCGACCTGGCCGTGCTCGCCCTCTCACAGCCCATCGCCTTCTCAGGTCAGAGCCTGCCGCCGCCGCCGCCGCCGCTGGCCGTCAGCATGGGGCGATGGCCAAGTACCATCACACCGAAAACCATCAGAGACACTGGTGGAGAGAGAGAGAGAGAGAGAGAGAGAGAGAGAGAGAGAGAGAGAGTGAGAGAGAGAGAGAGAGAGAGAGAGTGAGAGAGAGAGGGAGAGAGAGAGAGAGAGAGTGAGAGAGAGAGGGAGAGAGAGAGAGAGAGAGAGAGGGAGGTAGAGAGAGAGGGAGAGAGTGTGAGAGATATGGAGAGGGGGAGAGGGAGAGAGGGAGAGGGAGAAAGAGAGTGCAAGAGATAGGGAGAGGGGGATAGGGAGAGGGGGAGAGAGAGAGAGAAAGAGATGGGGGAGAGAGAGGGAGAGGGGAAGAGAGAGAGAGAGAGAGAAAGATATGGGGAGAGGGAGAGAGGGGGGAGGGGGAAAGAGAGAGAAAGAGGGAGAGGGAGAGAGCCAGGGAGAGAGAGAAAGTGTGAGAAAGAGAGAAAGTGTGAGAGAGAGAGAGAAAGAGGGAGAGAGAGGGAGAGAGAGCGAGAGGGAGGGAGAAATAGAAATAGATAGGGAGAGGGGCAGAGAGAGAGTGCGAGAGATAGGGAGAGGGGGAGAGAGAGAGAAAGAGAGAGGGGGAGAGAGAAAAAAAGAGGGGGAGAGAGAGGGAGAGCGTGAGGGAGAGAGAGAAAATGTGAGAGAGAGAGGGAGAGAAAGAGAGGGAAAGAGAGAAAGAAAGAGGGCGAGAGAGGGGAGAGGGAGAGAGCGAGGGAGAGAGAGAGAAAGTGTGAGAGAGAGAGAGGGAGAGAAAGAGAGGGAGAGAGGGAGAGAATGAAAGAGAGGAAGTAAGCAACAGTTAGTCAGTCGCTGTGTTTATTGAAGTCTCTCGTTTCCCCTACCTGTCAGCAAAGCACAGGCTCCTTTTGTCCCGCCCGTATGGTGACCTGACCTCTCCGAGTCACTGTGCAATCTCTGAGCTCCTCTGGTTAAATGTCAGCCCTGAAATCATGACCACACTGTCATTCCAAACCGTCGTCTGTCCCTTCCTTTGCATTCCACCTACATTGCAGTTTGCTGTTGTCATTCACGTTTGCTTGTGTGTGTGTGTGTGTGTGTCTGCATACTCTGTGTGTTTGTGATGGGTTTGCATGCATAGAATATATTCAGCCCCTCTGTCTTCCCACCTACGGCCAGAGACTGATTGATGGACAGATGGGAACAGTCACAGGGTGGGGAAACGTCGGTTATAACGGTATGTCCTCAGTATGTTTCACCACCAGTCAATCCTAAACATTGTGTTGATTTACAATTAGGTTTGTTGATCAAAACCCAAGTCTATGGTCGAAATTATATGAAATTATATGATAATGATAATGTTTATATTCATACTGTATATATGAATATACACGCACACACACACACACACACACAGTCAGGTCTAAAAGATATATAGTAGAATGGCACAAGAGATAATGCTGCTCCGATACGGTCGATCATATATATAGCGGTATAGATATCCTCTTCTGTGATGTCAGAAGAGGCGCATTTTCAAAACAGCTTGTAACGGCTAATCACACTCACACCTGGCGGTATAATATGTCACCTCTAAAGAGCGTCATGATCCTGAAGTGTTCCACCACCGGTTTTCTGATTGACAGGTCATCAGGCCAATGTCCTGCAGGAGGCCAACGTGCCCATCATCAGTGACACCACCTGCAACGCGCCCGACTACTACGACAACCAGATCACCACCAGTATGTTCTGCGCTGGCTTCGAGAAGGGCGGCACAGACTCCTGCCAGGTCGGTGAGGGTCTCGGTATACATGCACATACACGTCTGTCTGTCATGGCTTTGGTTCGTCAGAAGATGGCGCTAGACGCTGCATTACACATGGCTGTAATAAAACAGTAGAAGTCAAAGTTGCAAACCAGAAACAAGCCAAAGAGCTTGTGGTGTGAAACCTCTACCCCCCTCCCCCCTAAACGTGCTTACGATGTATGATCCAGACATTGTGACGGTCAATCCTTCCTCCGTATTCTCCACTATTTATATTGTGTTGAATATATCTATTGATACATGTATTGAATGCATGTATCCCTCTCTGCTCCAGGGGGACAGTGGAGGGCCTTTCGTGGCCCCAGACTGCCTGTCCAAGACCAGCCGCTACCGCCTGCTGGGGGTGGTGAGCTGGGGGACTGGCTGTGCCACGGCTAAGAAGCCCGGTGTGTACACGCGGGTGTCCCGCTTCTTGCCCTGGATCTCCACTGCATTGAGGGTAAGGGACAGTGGGAGGACGACACACACAACACACACACACACATACACAAACTTTTCGTGTCGTAGTAGTAATTTGTTCCAAACCCCCTCTCCAGAATTACCACAACTCACCGGGCGTTCACAAGATGTCTCGCACATGAGGAGAACGGACCCTTGCATCTCGTTCTGGTGATCTGGGAGGAGGAGGTGCGTGAGAGACCCCGTACTGGGGCTGCTAGGTGATTGGATGAAAAACAAAGGTGTGCTTCCTTTTCTAAGCACAAGTTTCTTGTGTCACCCTCACTGATTTTGACGGCATTCACCAGCATTTAGATTTATTTGCGAAAAAAACCTGCTAAATATGGCTGTTTGCGCCAATTTTGTTCCAAAGAACTGTGAGAAGCGAACCGGTTACGAACCCTTTCATGATGTATATAGATAACCCACCCCAGTTAGCTTTTATTTACCATTTGAAATGCCATGGTAAAATAATAAACACACTCAATGGCATGTGATAAAGAGAGATGTTTTCTCTGTCTACACAGGCGTGAACGGTTGTGCAAGGGATGTAGTCAACCGCTTTGAATGCCACCTAACACACATTCAATCTAGGTTGACCTGAGATAGGTTTTTCGTGTAGACTGCCTTCCTCAGGGTAGGGTTGTCAAGTCACAGGCTTGGCTCAAGTCGCCAGTCATCAAGCAGAGTATTAAGCGAGGGGGATGTCTGTCATGTGAACATTTTTCTGTGAAGCATCACCATGCTGTGCCTTATTTTTCATGCAATTATCCTATTCCTTGGGCTTGCAGCGTATTATTAAACGTGATCTGCGGCATTATCCAAAGCAAGGTCAGCTGGAACACCTTGGCCACTAGCTGGCCGCTGCCCACATTCGGAGATTGTGCAGAGCATGGGTGTGGTGCAGATCTGAAAGCTGTGTGTGTGTGTGTGTGTGTGTGTGTGTGTGTGTGTGTGTGTGTGAGCGTGTCAATCTCTCATAAGCGGCCCCTACCTGTAAACAGGCTGAGACGGTGGTGAGGGTGTTGTGCCCTTTATGTTTAGAATCTGGATACATTCTAGATTAAAAAATTGTTGGAGAATCCACATATTTCTCCCGTGTTAATAGGGCTGATCACATTGAATGATGCTAGTAAATCTCTTGTTCAAACAGGGCTAATAACACTAAATGAGGATATTTAATCTTATGCATTCAGTGATCCAAATCATGTTTGGATACATTGCAGAGATTGAAGCACATGTTCAATTTACTTGTACTTACTTGTACTTGTACCAAATGTACCATGTACCATGTACCAAATATAATCTTCACCAACCGCGTCTTGAGCGAACAATATCACATCTATGTAGTAGTAAATATTGCAATACGTATAATACATGTCAGATATGGAATATTTTCTAACCTGTCAACAGTAATGTGAATGTGTAATGAAGCGTGGATTGTCTGCTGAAAGGGTTCTCCTCTACAGTGCAGAACACAGCAGCAGGAGCGACCGTAGCCCTATGATGATGTAATGAGCTCGTTAAATCTTCATATTGTGCATTGAGCGTAATTCCGAATTGCTTTGAATGATGGTCGAAGGTGTGACCTTTTTTTTTAGCAAAGGACTCATGGAAGGAGGTCATTCTTTTTTAGGTAATTATTTTTGATAACACACAATTTCAGAACAGGAGCAACAGTTTATAAGGCTGATTTTGATGGCATTTTTAAGAAACAAAAGTTAAAGAAGTGCAGCATTAATCATTTTGGACAATGAATTTTCTTACATTCCAATATGTCGTTGTGCAATGATGTTCCCATACTGTCCCCTAATGTGATTGATTAAAAAAAACTATGATGTTCACAATTAGTATTATTCTTGAAGCAGAATGTTGTTACTGAGTTTTTATTCGTCATTGATTTTCAAGATGTTATGTTGAGTATGGTAATAAAGGCCTTAATTTTTAAGTGTTATGGTGGTGATTTCACTTAAAAAGGGAATAGTTATGCACAACCTACTACTATTACACATACATAAACAAATCCTAATGTTAAAATCATGGAAAATATTTTGAAGCTGTGTAATTCATAAATACGATGTTAACTGTGACTAAGTTAAACTGGGTTAGATCGTGGTCTCCTTACATGGGAGAAATTTGCCAGCCTTTTCTGGCAGAATTCGTCGTGCCTAAGCCTAACCATGACATAACCAAGTAGTTATGTTTTCATGGTAGTTGTGTTGCCTAAACCTTACCAAGTAGTTGTGTTGCTTAATCCTAACCAAGTCGTTGTGTTGCTTAAAGCTAACCAAGTAGTTCTAACTTAATAAGTTACCTAATTCTAAAAATAATACAGAATTGTATGTGTTTGTTTATGTGTTTGACCCATTCATCCAATCCTCCATTCATCCACCACTCTTTAATTGTTGTAAAAAAAATGCAAACCATTGATGATTCTTATATCTTTTGCTTCAATGGTTAAATTCTCATCACAACACAAACCAAAGACAATTGCTATAACACACAAATGTTCAACCAAAAGCACGCAAAGGCCTCCAATCCAGGCCTTCCAATCCAGGCTGAACTCATCTCATGTTGCTTCAGCCACTGAGCTGTAGATCACAGGGAGTCCTGCTGCGTCCCCTGCTGTCACGACCAGGCTAGGATACAGGGCGCAGATGCAGGGTTTTGGGGTTCTTCAATAAAAGTCTTTATTGACAGAATCAGGTAAGATAATTCCAGGACCGAGTAACAAAAACAGGCTATGAAAATTAACTCAACTAAGGTTGTCCTAGGGAGAAACAAGACTACAAAGATACAAAATAATAATCACTCCACTAAAAGGAGGAAAACACAAAAGACTATGAAACGTCTATAAGAACTCAAACTCTCCTGAAAACTGGAGGCACTAATTTATGAAAACGTGAGCAAACAAAAGATCACTCCAAATGGAGAAAACAAAAGGCTATGAAAACATTAACTAAGGAACTAAACTATGCTTTGAAACTTACAACTGAAAATCACTCTTCTTCGAGGAACCGGAACAAAAACCAAAAGCGACCAAAGGCGAATGCAGAGCAGAGACAAGACTGTGGTTGGTAGGAGTGAACGTACGTAGGTATGAACAAAGACGAACACACTGACACAAGACAAAGGGAGACGCCGACTCAAATACACAGGGTAACAGGGAACAGGTGGAAACACTCAGCAGGCAAACAGACCAAGACACATGAGGAAGGGCAAGTGACCTGAAACGAGAGGAGAGTTACTTTTCAAAATAAAACAGGAAATGACAGGACAAGACATGGAGACAGGACAAAAACCCAACTTGACCTCACCGCGGTGTGACACCTGCTTCTGTTGGTCTGAGGGAGAACAACAAGACACAGGGCAATGAACCAACACACTCGTATCAATGTACCAAGGACAGAGAACAGTTATGGTCAACCCACTGGAATGGCTGCTCCTTTGGGTCTTCGGGATTTACAGGTCTTTTTTCTCCAAAAGTGTGTATGGTGGAATAGGCCATTCCCCCTTCCTGAGGTAAATAGAAGATCAGATGTCTTAAGATATCTGTGGAGCGGAGCGACAGCAGAATAGCCCCTTTTTACAGAGGTGTCATCGTATGACAAACAGGTCTCACTCATAACACTAGTTATGGTTCCTGTTATGTATCAGGGCACAGGCTGCACTGGTGAAGATAAATCTACTACCTTTGCCCTGGTACATAGTGTTATGAGTGAGAACTTGGGTTGTCCTACGATGATGCCTCTTTGAAAAGGGTCTGTAGAGTGAGAGTGAAAAAGAGCGATGAAGTAGAGTTGTTTTTAGTGTTGGAGAAGAGAACAGAACTACCTGCGCAGAGTCATGTGTGTGGACGTCATAGAGAACCTGGGAAGGCGTCAGTGACCGATTGGGCAATGAAGAGATGTGGACGTTGGCATACATGGGCTCTGCATTGGGATTGGTTGAGTCGTTGTGGCTCGTCCCACTGGACCTTCTGGTAGACACACTCTGTATAGGAGAGATATCTCAATATATCAAATGTTTGTTTCAA
The DNA here is from genome assembly GCF_964030765.1 of Micromesistius poutassou. Taxonomy (NCBI): domain Eukaryota; kingdom Metazoa; phylum Chordata; class Actinopteri; order Gadiformes; family Gadidae; genus Micromesistius; species Micromesistius poutassou. The sequence goes on from NC_140278.1 coordinate 6,990,200, forward strand.
AGTATGTGTTATTTTATCCTTCCGGTTAACAAACCGCCTTGTTTCCTGTTTTGTAACAGGCATAATCTACCAGAGAGAAACAGAATTGTATGAGGGGATGAAGAGAGGGAAGTGTATTAACAGAGTGGCCAGGCTACAAAGTGTTCATTTAAAAACCTTTAAAGACATTTTTTTTCACAATTTACTACTGCTGGCCAAGTTTGTGTTCACTGTTATTAGTAAATTACTCTCTTAAAGATCCCCGCCTTCAGAGACATGATTGCAAGAATTCTTGAAACAAATATAAAGTGAAAGAAGGTGAAGAGCCCCATTCACTCAGACTGGGGCTTGTCTTCCATCAGACTTTAGATTAATAATCTAAAGTGTGATTTGTGAGTCTACAAAGACAACGTTACACTTGATATGCACTCACGTGTTGGTTTTCCTTGGTCTTTTGTTGTTTCCTGTTCAAATGTTGAGAAAAAGACTTGCAGTAAAAGACAAGGCAGTAATGAACACAGAATATTTACTGAATGGTGGTTTCAGCATTTCATATAAAATGCCTCTGAGAATCTTTTTAAATTTAGAAGCAGTTAAATAAACGGCAAGCAAATATTGCACATTGGACTGCAGTGATAGCACCATCAGTGATGCTATATCACGTTATTGCAGTTGCATTTGTCTACCTGCCCAGTCCTTTCCCTCAGCCCTTCCCAGTAGCCACCATTGTAATAAGCAGCGTGTTGCCAGTCTATGATAATGTTCCTTCAATCTCACCAAGAACAGTTCTATTCTTCCTTCTTACGTCTCCTTGACTCACCGTGAACAAAGACAAACCAGAGCGGTGAGTGCCACAAAGACTGTGACTCCTACTCCAGATAAGATGAACACAGATTCTCTGCCTGGAGAAAGATAGATAGAAATAAACATTGGTAGTCAGTTGTACGGTGGGATTACTGCTGTGGACCAGGGGCATGTCAAGGGGCAGACCACCAACCATATCTAGCAGTTGATGGGATTTAATCTTGTGAATCTGAATCAAACAGGTTGTGTTTTAACTGTGCATAATGCTACATAATGTTTATTTTAGTGTGAACAATTTTATCTGCCTACTTTGTTGAGGTTTGGTCGTCTACACATGTAACCGAAACCAAATCTGATGTATCGGAAGGACCTCTCTCCCCCCCCCTCCCCCTCTCCCCTCTGTCTCTCTCTCTCTCTGTCTCTCTCTGTCTCTCTCTCTCTCTCTGTCTCTCTCTCCCTCTCTCTCTCCATACAAACATACAAACCCAGTGTGGTTCCCTCCATCTGCAGCAGTGCAGAGGAGTTGCTCTCCCCCAGAGTATTGGTGGCCTGGCAGAGGTAATATCCTGTCTGAGAGGACACCAGAGAGGGAAGGTGCAACACCTGTCCCGTTCCAAAGGGGACCAGCATGGAGCTGGCGGAGGGTGGTGCAGTTCCACTGTACCACCACCAGGTGTATTTGTGTACGGGTGGGTTGGCAGCACTGCTGCAGGTCAGGTTCACACTGCTGCCGTTCAACACCTCTCCTTGGGGTTCGACCCTCACCGTTGTGTTCCGTGGAAGATCTGGTCAGGATCATAGGTTTCAAATAAAAGCGGCATCTTAAAGTCATCAATATTGATTATATGATATGGTCACTTGGACATTTCTTTGGATAAAAGCATTGGATAAATTATATACATTTAACATAACTGAAATCAGATTTTATAAAATAGATATTTTCACCTGCAATGCAATCATGAAGAAATGGTCCCTTATACAAAGACCTTTTGTATGTATAGGGATCCTCATCGACTCACATTGAACATCGAGGGTTACCGTGTCGGACCGCCGTCCCTCCGCGGCACACTGGTAACTCCCTGCATCGTCCAGCCCGGCCCGGAACGTTGGACTGGCCACTGCTCTTCCATCTCGTGACCACACTACTACGTTGGCTGGGGGATAGCCAATACATCTTGACTGGCAGATCAGACTCACCATGTCATTCTCTTGAACAACGGTCGGTACAATGGCGCTCATCCCTGGTTCTAGTTTAGGAACAGAAGGTGCAGGCATGCTTTTTAACAAAATAAACATAACATAACATGACATTTATAAAATACCAACAGCAAGCAGTATGTAGCCTACCTTGAACAGTCAAATTAATATATGGTGCAGTCCAACGATCACGGTCTGTCTGTAATATAATAAAGTACCCTAATTGATCAGAGTCGCGTAGCTTGTTGATCCTCAATGTGCACAGACCAGATGTGTCACCCAGGTATTCCAAACGTCTTTGCAATGAGGGGTAGATGGAGAGGGCATTTCCAAACCAGACGACATTTCTTGAATCTCCTCTGTACCAGGTGACCGAAGTGACACGATGACCCGGTGGAATGTGATAAGAGCATGGTATTGTTACTGATGTCCCTCTGAAAGCGCAATGACTTTGGTACAATACAGCCCAATCTCTGCTCCACACGCCTTTTATAGGAAAGAGAAAAACACAAGACATGATGAGGTTTCATTTTAAATTACTTTAGAAAGTAACCAAGCACTTTGTATAAATGATGTAGGCCTAATAACTATTCTAAATGTAATTCCATTAAGCTTTGGTCACCAGTAAGAAGATCAGACAGAATTTAAGTCAGGAAATTAACGTTATGAGCAGATGCCGCACAGAGAAACCCTAAATATATTATTATAACAATCTAAGGCTGAGCCAATCAACAATAAATAATTTTACAAAGTTGGTCTATACCTTGAATGAAGAGAAAAATCCCTAGAATTGTATGAGTCATTTTCTTTTAACCATCTGGTATTAACACGATAGCTTACAAAATGTCCTATTCAGGATAACCAGTGGAAATTATGTCACACATGAAGCAAATCTTAACTTTGATTGCATGCAAGGGGAAATGTAAAAAAAAAAGAGGAAATGAACCGGTTACGAACCCTTTCGTGATGTATATAGATAACCCACCACAGTTTGCTTTTATTTACCATTTTAAAAGCCATGGTTAAATAATAAACACACTCAATGGCCGTTTTTGCAAGCATCTTGAATCACTCTCCAAATCACGATTTGAAAGCGGTTGTGAGATTGTGATGCAAAGAGAGATATTTTCTCTGTCTAAACAGGCATGAACGATTGTACGAGGGACAGTGGCGTAGCGTAGTTGGGCTAGGCCCCGGTGCAAGTCTTGCGGTGGGCCCCCGGTCATCTGCCCCACCCATTCCGCACACATCACGATCATTCTTCCACTCCCCATAGGGCCTAGGCCGGCGGCTAGGCCTACAGCCGTGGACCCAAAGACGAATAAGAACACACAATCATTATTAGAAATATGGACAGTGACTTAGCATCCCTACATCCAGTGGCGGATTAAGGTGGTTATTGGCCCCTAGGCTACTATTTGTGTGAGGTCCCCTTTCTGATCACGCAAAATAACTGAATTTAAACCAAAATTAACTTAAATAGTACAAAAAAAGCGTAATTTAGGGCCATGTGTAAAAGCATTCTAGGAATAGTACATGGCCCACACGCACATACTCGGGGCACACTTGCAGTGTTCGAATTACATGGGAGCCAGAGGGAGCCAAGCTCCCATAAAGTGAGGACTGGCTCCCATAAAGGCAACAAAGTCAAAAATCTGAGGGTGTCTCTCATATCTGAAGGATTAAATCTAATTTAATCTTAATCTTAATTCATTATCCATCCCTGTGCGGTCTCTTACCATTAAAGACATTAAATTAAAATATAGGCTACTATACGGGACATAGACCGACTCATTTCACAGAATCCTTTGAGACCAGGTTGCCTTAATTACATCTGTCGCATATGTCAGGTGAAAACTAAATGTCAAGGGAAAGAGGCGGTGGTTGAAAAAAGTATTTTGATCACTTATTAAGTTCACTCGTTGCTTATAATGGTTTATTCGTTTCCCAGTATCATTTCCTTAATTTAGAAGACAGTTTTGTTCATTTTTGAATTGTAAAATAAAATTATAATTTTTTTTTTGAAGTTGGGAGTTTTTGAATTTATTGGAAGTGAGTCAAGCTGACCTTACCTGCTGTACCTATGGCCTAAAATAAAGAACAGCCGAGACAATATCCTTAATTCAAACATGCCGTTTCATTTTGCCTCAATTGGCTACGGATGCAAACTTGGAATGAACATGCGCAATGGGGATTCAGATTTCTAAAGGTTACTGTACTGTGGCGGAGACTAGCGTCAGGAGTTGAATCATCACTACAGTAGAGCTAAGAAGGTTCTACGAGCGCTTCAGACCTACCTTACCAACGAACGACGTACAAAAGAGATTCGTAGTGTGACATATTTTAGCTGTAATATTCTCACATAGCCACAGGGAGCAGCACCGAGCACATAGTTGAGAGGTAATATCCTCTCATAATCACGAGAGGGCAGCACTGAGCACATTTAATAAAGTTGCAACATTTACACATAGGGGGCAACAACGGACACACAGATGAAGTGAGCAAGTTTTTAGCGTTGTAGAAGAAGTCTACCTTCACCTGACTATAAAAGCAACAGCATTGCTTGGAGAAGCCAGAATCTCTTGGGCGGCGTATCGTAGATAGTGTGTGTTATATACCATTCCTCTCCTTTTGTTTCATAGACGATAGACAATAGACCAAAACCTTTACCAAATAAAGTGAGTTAAAAGCGATCCTGTCTCGGCGGCCTTTCCTGGATTAAAAATAACATAACAGTAGCAAAGAACGTTTCGGGAAACAAGCAAAATGTTAAGATAGAACTTAAAGAAGAGGTTACTAATACCGGTGCTTTTGCGAATGGTAAGGCTTTTTTTTCTGAGATAGAGAGACCCCTTTAAAGATGAAAAGATAATTCGAACCCTGCACTTGCCACACCCAGAAACAAATCGAACCGCTGTGCAATACTCAAATAAAAGAAAGACATACAAATAGGCCTACAATAAACACGTATGCAGTCGTATGCGGACTCCTCCGGCTGCTCTGCCGGCGGAGGAGTCTGCATACGACCGAGAGGTCGGAACAATAGAGCGTCGGAGAAATGATATGGACCCGAAGTGAACTGACAGCTGTCTACTGAAAACATTTTTCTCGAATCTCACGACCGCCTGAGTTTGTTGTTGCTGGTGACATAAAGAGGTCAACCAGTGGCTCTATTACCACTAGTTGAAATGGGTACAGCGCCACCTATCGTACCGGGGAATGACATGCTTCGGCCAATGAATCGATTTACTCATCGCCATGTATAACCGGACAATTGCAGTTGTCCAATTGCGGAGCATAGTCGAACTATGGCTTTAATCGGATTAAGCTGTGCATGTAAACGTACTGGTAGTGACTGGTAGGGTGAGGTACAAGAAAAACGCTGTGCAAACATCACTGAATGTTGCTGCCAGAGAGCTGTGATCAATCAGTATGTTTACATGCACAGCTTAATCCGATTACAGCCATAGTTCGACTATGCTCCACAATTGGACAACTGCAATTGTTTGAATATACATGGCGGTGAGAAAATCGATTCATTGGCTGAAGCATGTCATACCCCAGTATGATAGGTGACGCTGTAAGCATTGCAACTAGTGATAGAGCCACCGGCTGACCTCTTTACGTCACCAGCAACAACAAACTCAGAGGGTATTCGAGAAAGATGTTTTAAGTAAAAAGCTATCAGTTCGGGTGCATGTCATTTCTCCGATGCTCCATTGTTCCGACCTCTCAATAGCCCAAAAAATTCCCATTGGTCCTACAGCCCACTAGTCCGATGTCCCTTTATTTCGAAACTCCGACATCCAATTGTTCTGACCATATAGGCTTTTGTGGATCACCTCCAATAACCAAGATCTGATTAAGATCTGAATCAACAATAACAAAAAAATTAAGTTTCTCTAGCCTATTAACACATTTCAATGTTGTCTGCCATGTGTCTGCCTGGCAAATCCTTCTCAACCATGGCCGAGATAATCCCCACTACGAGTCTTTACTTGTTGCGGAAGGTACCAAACGGTCTTTAAGATTCATAATATCAGAGAATATCCCTGTCAGTTCGGCCGTGGTGCCGAACTGACTAAAGATCATAAACATGTCGGAAGAAAAAAACATTTATTTTGACAGATGTGCCCGAAGTTACTACTTTACAACCTTGTTGATGCCTTGTTGAACACAGAAAAACATGTACTTTTAATTCAGCCTTGGGTGAACAGGGTGAAATTGAAGCGTAGTGTCTACACCTGCACTGAATGCATGCGCGCTCCCGCGGCCAGGGATACAATTCTTATAGGGGGTAACTACATTGGCACGACACCGGCTTCCTCCATTGCCTTCGCCACCTTTTTAAATAAATCGCTGTTTCTCGTTTTCCGACGGCAACAACACAACGTTCGTGTCCTTCTACTTCCGGCTCACGGCCCCTGAGAAAAATCTCAGAATATCCGCAAAATCTGATTCCAATCCGATTGAACGTATACATGCATGGTTAATGTGACTATCAATCGAATAATCTAGGGGTCTTAATCCAACTATGAGAAACCCGATTCGGTCCGATTTTAGTTTGACTAAGGTGTATACATGCATCTTAAATCAAATCATAGTCAGACTAATCCAATAATTCAATTTTCTCGAGTGTCATGTAAACGTACTGAAAGATAAGCATCTTCGCCATATCCTTAATCGATGGTCCTTTTGCAAATTCAGTCTTAAAACAAGCTCTGAAGGCAAGGAGTTGGCTCGGGAAACATGGGCTTATGTCCCTCTTGTAGTGCTCAGCAAGGCGCTGTGCATGCTCATACAGGGAATCATCAATGGCACTATTCAATTCTAAGGGTTGGATAGCCTGGAAAGGTAAACATGATGGCCGCTGCCCACATTCAAGATTGTGCAGAGCATGGGTGTGGTGCAGATCTGAAAGCTGTGTGTGTGTGTGTGTGTGTGTGTGTGTGTGTGTGTGTGTGAGCGTATCAATCTCTCATAAGCTGTGTGTGTGTGTGTGTGAGCGTATCAATCTCTCATAAGCGGCCCCTACGTGTAAACAGGCTGAGACGGTGGTGAGGGTGTTGTGCCCTTTATGTTTAGAAAATTGTTGGAGAATCCACATATTTCTCCCATGTTAATAGGGCTGATGACATTGAATGATGCTAGTAAATCTCATGTTCAAACAGGGCTAATAACACTAAATGAGGATATTTAATCTCATGCATTCAGTGATCCAAATCATGTTTGGATACATTGCAGAGATTGAAGCACATTTTCAATTTACTTGTACTTGTACCAAATGTACCATGTACCAAATATAATCTTCATCAACTGCATCTTGAGGGAACAATATCACATCTACTGTAGTAGTAAATATTGCAATATGTAATACATATCAGATACTTGTCAACAGTAATGTGAATGTGTAATGAAGCGTGGATTGTCTGCTGAAAGGGTTCTCCTCTACAGTGCAGAACACAGCAGCAGGAGCGACCGTAGCCCTATGATGATGTAATGAGCTTGTTAAATCTTTGCTAGGGACCGACATGGTCGCCCCGAGTATTTGGGATGCGGACTCACTAGACTGAACAGTGTGGACAAAAACAAGGGGTCACAATTCCGTTTGAAGAAAGGAGTGAAGTTTTATTTTCTTCAACAAAGGCAAAAAAATAAATGAACAAAAATAAATCCAGGGTTCCAAATACAAATGAATGTTTAAAAAAATAGCTTTTAGCAACTTAGCATAGCTTAGCATAATTTAGCCTAGCATAGCATAGCGTTACTTTAGCTTTTTTTTTTTTTTTTTACTTTATAGCATGACTTTAGCATAGTATAGTATAGCGTTACTAGTACTGGCCTCACATCAAGCCAGCACCTACCCTTACTCACCCAACACAAAATGAGACACCCCTTAAAGGTCCCATGGCATGCTTTATGGATGCTTTTATATAGGTGTAAGTGGGCCCTTAATACAGTATTTGAACGTTCAAGAAATCTCGCCTTGGTGCAGAATTACAGCCACTACGAGCCAGTCCCACAATAAGCTTTCCACAAACATGCTGTTTTTTAGAGGCGGGTCAAGGTGGAGGGTGGGGGTGTGGCCCTGAGCAGCTTGCGGCCATGTGCTAGTGTTTACAGTGGATGTATCGCAATGGCAAGGCGCACACAGCTTTTGGCCGTGTTCTGTAAATATTCTAGAACACTCCGGGTGCTCCGGTGGGAGTCCTGGAGCTCTATATCTAAATAGTATCATATTATATATAGATATCTATATAATATAATATATATTATCACGGCCAAAAGCTGTGTGCGCCTCCGGATGATATTATGAATCTCAAACGACTGAGTCGGGTTCTCCAACTTCTCTGGTTCTTCCACTTCCACATCATCAATCTGAAGTACAGACTGAACTGCAACACGGAGGAGAAAGGGATTGTTGCCGTTTGCGGACTCCCGGTACTTCCGGCACTACGAGACTCGTAGTGGGGTTATCTCGGCCATGGTTGAGAAGGAATTGACTCCAGATTGAACCAGATTGAACCGCGACATTGATTGTTTCCCGCCGGAGCCCCACTGCCGGGGCACTGCCCTGGAGCACCACCGCCGCAGAGCTCCGGTGGGAGACAATCCTGGGCAAAAATCCCTTTTTCCTCCATGTCGTGGTTCAATCTGGACTTCAGGGAGTCAAAGCCAAAGTTCCTTTCCCCCAATTCCTTCTCAACCATGGCTGAGATAACCCCCACGACGAGTCTCGTTGTGGAAGTACCAGAGACGTCAGAGAACCTGACACAGTCTAGTCTTTTCACCAAATGGGAGCTTTACGCAAGCTTGCGTTGTGTTGCGCTATGTGTTGTGTTATGTGCCATAACACCAACAGCAGAACAGTTATCCAAATAACAAAGAACACGTTACAGTGTGTGTATTCACACACAAATGTGGCACTCGCACGGTCGTAGCTCATTGGCGGGCCAAATTCTCTGGGCGGGCAAAGTAGAGAAAGGGGAGGTAACCTGGCCCCTTATGACGACCCTTTCATTTTTTCAAAGGCGGAGCAGGATACCTAGTGCTCGTTTTATAGCTAACGCCATTTCTAGCCACTGGGGAACCATAGGCAGGCTAGGGGAACTCATATTAATGTTAGAAAACCTCATAAAGTGAAAATGTCATGCCATGGAACCTTTAAATAAGCAAAGGAATTTGTCCCAATTGGACCAATCAAGGCCAGTTAGGCCATACCACTAACATGGGGGAACATTTCCTGGCCAAGGCTAGATGGACTGACATTCTGCCCTCTACTGCGGCGGAAGTACGAGAGAGAGTGAGGAGGGGGGTGGTTTCACCTTCTCACAATCTTCATATTGTGTATTGAGCGTAATTCCGAATTGCTTTGATTGCTAATTTCTTTAGCAAAGGACTCTAAGGAAGGAGGTAATTATTGATAACACACAATTTCTGAACAGGCGCAACGGCTGATTGTGCAAAGGCTGATTGTGATGGAATTTTTAAGAAACAAAAGTTAAAGAAGTGCAGCAATAAGTGAGTATGGTAATAAAGGCCTGTGACTGAGTTAGACTGGGTCAGATCGTGGTCCCCTTACATAGGTCCACCCTGCTACGTCCCCTGCTTTTGTTGGTCTGAGGGAAAACAACAAGACACAGGGCAATGAAGCAACACACTCATATCACTGTACGAAGGACAGAGAAGGGTCAACCCACTGGAATGGCTGCTCCTTTGTGTCTCCGGGATTTACAGGTTTACAATCCCGTTTCTCCAAAATTGCTTCCGGTGGAATAGGTCATTTCCCCTTCCTGTGGAAAATAGAAGATGAGACGTCTTATGATATCTGTGGAGCGACAGCAGAATAGACCCTTTTTACAGTGGTGTCATCGTATGACAAATGAGTCGCGTTGGTTGGTTGAGGTTTGACTTGAGCCAGCGACCCCATGGACATGAGTCCGTCTCAATACCACTACACTACATGGAAATGTAGACTGACATGGGCAGATTAGAGTATATTTTGAGAAATTGAAGTCTTCCGTGGAGGTATGGCGAGATTGGTCGGTATGGTAACATGGTATGCCTTAAAAACTGGTTTACCGGAAGTTAACATATCAAAACAATCACCATCCATGTTTCTAAACTGCATACTGTGTCAAAACCCACTGTCAAAACATTTGCGAAATTACGTGTGTATTGCTCTAAGGCCCAGCCTGTGTTGTAGAGAGGCTGTTGTTCAGAAAGACAACTTCAAACAAATGTATCAAATTGTTCTTTTCATATATAGACTTGAGATTTGGCATGCCATATGTGACAGCCGAGCCTACGTGTTTTTGACGCAATGTTAGAGCTGTTTAAACATCGGAGATATGCACGTATTCCACTTTAAAATGTATATCTCTGCCGTCTTTAGCCTTCTTGCTATGAATTTCACACCATATAGTCCCACAGTCACCTAGTACACGTGTGATGAGGTTGCAGCTTGTACCACTTTTGGCATCAAAGCAGTTTATGTGTGGGTGTTTGGTCGAGTTGTAGGCATTGCATTATGATTCTGATCTGACCATATGGGTTGCCCTCTGAAAGTTGTTCATCGTGACGAATGAATGGTGCATGTATAACAAGTTTCATGCATGTTGCATCTTCCTAGTGGTAATGGCAGCCTGTTGAAATGCTGAAGGTCCAGGCCTTGTTATAGCGCCACCTATGTGTTATTCTGGCCCATCCTTTGATTCCCTTACTCATTTTACGAGTTCTAGGAATGACCCTAATTCTTGAAACAAATATAAAGTGAAAGAAGGTGAAGAGCCCCATTCACTCAGACTGGGGCTTGTCTTCCATCAGACTTTAGATTAATAATCTAAAGTGTGATTTGTGAGTCTACAAAGACGTTACACTTGATATGCACTCACATGTTGGTTTTCCTTGGTCTTTTGTTGTTTCCTGTTCAAATGTTGAGAAAAAAGACTTGCAGTAAAAGACAAGGCAGTAATGAACGCAGAATATTTACTGAATGGTGGTTTCAGCTTTTCATGTAAATATAAAATGCCTCTGAGAAAACATTTGAATTTAGAAGCAGTTAAATAAAGGGCAAGCAAATATTGCACATTGGACTGCAGTGATAGCACCATCAGTGATGCTATATCACGTTATTGCAGTTGCATTTGTCTACCTGCCCAGTCCTTTCCCTCAGCCCTTCCCAGTAGCCACCATTGTAATAAGCAGCATGTTGCCAGTCTATGATACTGTTCCTTCAATCTCACCAAGAACAGTTTATTCTTCCTTCTTACGTCTCCTTGACTCACCGTGAACAAAGGCAAACCAACACAGTGAGTGCCACAAGGACAGTAACTACTACTCCAGATCTGATGCATACAGATTCTCTGCCTGGAGAAAGATAGTTAGAAATAAACAATGGTAAGCAATGGTAATCAGTTGTATAGGGTGGGATTACTGCTGTGGACCAGGGGCGTGTCAAGGGGTAGACCACCAACTAGCAGTTGATAGGATTTAATCTTGTCTGAATCAAACATAATGGTTGTGTTTTAACTACACACAATGCTACACAAGGTTTATTTTAGTGTGCACAATTTTATTGGCCTACTTTGTTGAGGTTAGGTTGTCTAGACATGTAACCAAAACATGTAAACATGCAACGTAATCGGATGTCCCTCTATTGGAAGGACCTCTCTCTCTCTCTCTCTCTCTCTCCCTCTCTCTCCCCTCTGCCACCACAAACTCTGGACTCTGAAACCCCCTCCCATTTGCCCCCAAGAACCATGGACCATTTTACTTTACTTTTTTTTTTTTTTTTACTTTATTGTACATATACAGTTTTGTTTACCGTTTTATTTTGCCTATCTTGCACTATTCAGAATTATTGCACTATTTAGAATTTATTTATTGTAAATGTTACTTATTTTATTCATTTGAACTAATTTTGTCCTTTGTGCACTGGGGGTCAGAGACAAAGGCAATTCTATATTTGTCTTGTACATATTTGGTAATTGACAATAAAGCTGACTTTGACTTTGACTTCTGACTTGACTCTCTCCATACAAACATACAAACCCAGTGTGGTTCCCTCCATCTGCAGCAGTGCAGAGGAGTTGCTCTCCCCCAGAGTATTGGTGGCCTGGCAGAGGTAATATCCTGTCTGAGAGGACACCAGAGAGGGAAGGTGCAACACCTGTCCCGTTCCAAAGGGGACCAGCATGGAGCTGGCGGAGGGTGGTGCAGTTCCACCGTACCACCACCAGGTGTAGTTGTGTACGGGTGGGTTGGCAGCACTGCTGCAGGTCAGGTTCACACTGCTGCCGTTCAACACCTCTCCTTGGGGTTCGACCCTCACCGTTGTGTTCCGTGGAAGATCTGGTCAGGAAAACCCCCGATCATAGGTTTCAAATTAAAAGCGGCATCTTAAAGTCATCATTGATAAGTAACTGACTATTTTTGTTTTGCCACAATACTGATTATACGATATGGTCACTTGGACATTTCTTTGGATAAAAGCATTGGATGAATTATATACATTTAACATAACTGAAATCTGATTTTATAAAATAGATATTTTCACCTGCAATGCAATCATGAAGAAATGGTCCCTTATACAAAGACCTTTTGTATGTATAGGGATCCTCATCGACTCACATTGAATATCGAGGGTTACCGTGTCGGACCGCCGTCCCTCCGCGGCACACTGGTAACTCCCTGCATCGTCCAGCCCGGCCCGGAACGTTGGACTGGCCACTGCTCTTCCATCTCGTGACCACACTACTACGTTGGCTGGGGGATAGCCAATACATCTTGACTGGCAGATCAGACTCACCATGTCATTCTCTTGAACAACGGTCGGTACAATGGCGCTGATCCCTGGTTCTAGTTTAGGAACAGAAGGTGCAGGCGTGCTTTTTAACAAAATAAACATAACATAACATGACATTTATAAAATACCAACAGCAAGCAGTATGTAGCCTACCTTGAACAGTCAAATTAATATATGGTGCAGTCCAACGATCACGGTCTGTCTGTAATATAATAAAGTAGGCCTACCCTAATTGATCAGAGTCGCGTAGCTTGTTGATCCTCAATGTGCACAGACCAGATGTAACACCCAGGTATTCCAAACGTCTTTGCAATGAGCGGTAGGTGGAGAGGGCATTTCCAAACCAGACATTTCTTGAATCTCCTCTGTACCAGGTGACCGAAGTGACACGATGACCCAGTGGAATGTGATAAGAGCATGGTATTGTTACTGATGTCCCTCTGAAAGCGCAATGACTTTGGTACAATACAGCCCAATCTCTGCTCCACACGCCTTTTATAGGAAAGAGAAAAACACAAGACATGATGAGGTTTCATTTTAAATTACTTTGGAAAGTAACCAAGCACTTTGTACAAATTATGCAATAACTATTCTAAATGTAATTCCATTAAGCTTTGGTCACCAGAAAGAATATCAGACAGAACTTAAGTCAGGAAATGAACGTTATGAGCAGATGCGCCACAGAGAAACCCTAAATACATTTGAACAACCTAAGGCTGAGCCCATTAACAATACATTATTTACAAAGTTGGACTATACCTTCAATGAAGAGAAAAAGCCCTAGAATTGTATGAGTCATTTTCTTTTAACCATCCGGTATTAACACGATAGCTTACAAAATGTCCTATTCAGGATAACCAGTGGAAATGATGTCACACATGAAGCAAATCTTACCTTTGATTGCAGGCAAGGGGAAATGTCAAACAAAGTTCCACTTCCCTAAAATGATTCTATCTCAAAGCCATCAATTTAACGTTGATGTTTGCATGTAGCTCTGGACATTTTGGTGCCCTAGAATAAGGATTTGGCTTCTTATCAGCACCTTGGTCATCTGTTGTAGGCTACATACTTGCTTTCACATGATCTACTCTCTTTCTCTCTATGTATGTTATTTGTCTTTATATGCCGTTATTTTATGACAGGCCTTCATGTTGTCTCACTACTGCTAATCTCAATCTGTCCTGGTGGTGTAACAGCCCTGTTAATCCACAAGGTGGCGCTGCCGCCCTATGATAAGGAAAAGACAACCGGGTCGAACGCCTTCTCAGACAAATATAATTTGTCTGTGTTCATTTGCGTCCGTGTCGAAAGATGATACCAAACCAAGCAAAAAATGTTTTATTACTTTAAATATTGATCAACACAACATATGTGAAGCAAATTTATTTAATTTCTAATTTTTCACATTTTGTAATTTTTAGAGTTAAAGGCAGAAAATGTCAAACATAAATTACTGATATCGCTGTTTCATCAATCTCTAAGCAAATTATGTTATACCAACACTAATTTTAAATTGCATGCCAATTTCCAACTACTACATCAATTAAATAAATTACTTGTTGTCATCTGTATTGCCTCTGCAGGAGTGCTAGCAAAAACACATGGGATGCTATTTGTTTCTTGAACACTTAATAACATTAATTATCCTCTAGAGACAGAACTCCAAAACATACACAAACAATCACACGCCCCAAGTTGACCACATGGTCCAATGAAGGCTGGGGTGTCTTGTGTTTCAAGTTCAAAATGCTTCAGCTAAGTAAGGAAAGCCTTCACATATAATACATTTTTGTATCCCACAATCCTCTCTGGTCTTGGCAAAATGGGCGAGAATTATGTGTTGTCAGAGCACAGGTGATAAGTTACCCTGCAAGAAAAACAAAAGTGGGAAGAGAGAGAGAGAGAGTTAAAACACTTTATATTTAAATTTGATTATCATGTGGTGGCAACTTTTAACCATCATATCAGACCATCCTTTTTCATCTTGTTCTAGGGATTGCTAAACATAAAGGTAAACAACATCATGACACACTTTTAAATGAAAGAATTAAGGAATAAATGGATGAACACACAATAAAAGAGTTGATTGTATCAAAAACAGGGGTACAGAGGGAGCTACCTTGGAGTGGTTCCTCTGGCTGCTGTGTCTAGCGGCGTTGCTGCGACAGCAGGTTGTAAACAACGTTAGAAGAATCCTTTGGTTCTTTGCTTCTACCCTGAGGCAGGCTAGGGACTTTTACCTGGTCCGCACTTTACCACCCAAAGAGCACAATGTTGAATTAGTTCATCCACCAACTAACATAATTAGTTGGTGGAATAATACTACTAGCCTAACAATAATAATAACAATATCGATAGTAGGCTAGCACCTCATTGTCAAACATATTTCAAATGTTTAGGAATGTTTAAATGTGTGAGATTGAGCCCCTCCCAGTTAAGGCTTAGTTATGGTTCCATGTCGACACAACGCAAGGGCGTTTACGGACCCCTTACGTCCTTGCAGACCCTCCTTGCCTCCACCGCAAGGGCCTGATGTGCGCCTCCCAAAAATTGTAACCTTGTGTCGAGGCGACGCAGCAGCAAGGGCTGTGATTGGTCCGCACAAACCCGACGCAGAACCAAAACAGGATCACGACTGTGTCGCAGCGTCTGCATGATCATTGCGTCGACGTGGAACCATTACTGAGCCTTTAGTAGGTGGTAGACTTTGGTCTGAAATGCATTATTGGTATTACATAATTAGTACATTGTTACTATTCTGAATTTCATCTTGATGATTGGATGAAGATGAATATAGATAAGGATTAGGTCCATAGTCCTAACCCTAACCCTAACCCTAGATCCAGTATACCTGGGTACTCTGGAGTAGTGGACGGTGATGTAGTTGGGGGCGGGACTCGGGACGTTTGCCTGCTCTGTGATTGGTGGCGCGTCCTTCATTGGAACAATGGCAGGGTGGGAGCTGTCACTCACCTCCTCTTCTTGCTCCTCCTCCTAAACACAAACACGCAAGGACGGATGCATGCACACACACACACACACACACACACACACACACGTAGACAATTCGAAAATAATCAATCCACACACATCCACATAGTATAGTCATAAGAACAGCTGTGTGTGTGTGTGTGTGTGTGTGTGTGTGTGTGTGTGTGCGTGTGTGCGTGTGTGTGTGCGTGTGTGTGTGTGTGTGTGTGTGTGTGTGTGCGTGTGCGTGTGCGCATGTGTGTGTGTGTGTGTGTGTGTGTGTGTGTGCGTGTGTATGTTTGTGTACCGGGATATCGGACATCTTGTCGGTTCTCAAGGGGACAGTCTGCTGGGCGGCTGACTCATAAAACACAGTCTGGTCTGTGACTGACGGGCGCTGGGCCACAGACACACACACACAGATCACAACACCTCGTCTCAATGACAGCCATTGGATCAGCGATTTTATCAAGTATGTTAGAGAATCAGACTAGCACGTGCCAGACAATCCCCATACCTTCTTAACGTTCTCCATGAGCTCCAAGTCTACCCTGTGCATGTTCTTGCTAGGAAGAAATCAAAGATACACAAGTCACTCTTATAATAGCTGTTCACTAACTGCCTCTGTATCGCATACAAAACTTATAGAAAATGATTTAATTATGTAATATCAGATGCATGCACACACACAAGCACACTCAAGCTCACACACACACACACACACACACACACACACACACACATACACACACACACACGCACACACACATACACACACACACACACACATACATATTTACTGGATAATATATATAGATATAGAGATAGATAGATATACCTGATCATTATATAGATATAGAAATATATGTACCTGTTTATAGATATAGAGATAGATATACCTGATCATTATATAGAGATATATATATATACTTGATCATTATATAGATATAGAGATGGATATACCTGATCATTATAGAGATAGATATACCTGATCATTATATAGATGTAGAGATAGATTTACCTGATCATTATATAGATATAGATAGATAGATCATACCTGATCATTATGGCCACCGTTAGTGTGATGAGCGCTGCAGACACGCCCACAGCAGAAGCTAGGGCGATCACCTTTAGCCGTCCTGCAGACCAGACAGAAAGGTACAGGGGACAAGAACATGTGTACGGGCACTGCAGTTGGGATAGGACATGAGACCTGTAGTTTATTATACATGTACCCCCTGACGTTTATACTGTGTGTGTGTGTGTGTGTGTGTGTGTGTGTGTGTGTGTGTGTGTGTGTGTGTGTGTGTGTGTGTGTGTGTGTGTGTGTGTGTGTGTGTGTGCACATTAGGATGGTGCGCTCGCATGTGCGTGTGTGTGTGTGCGCGAGCATGTGTGTGTCTCAATCGCTTCTTTGAGAGGGTTTGTCATCTTTCTAGTCGTCTTGAAAATTATCCCCAAAAAACACACACAATAAGGAATAAATGAGGATAAGGAATAATGAATGACTGAATAGCTTGTGTGAATAGCTTCTCTTTTTGTTGCCAACGGTGTGAAGAGGTGAGATAGCAGTGAATCAAGCGATCAGCCGTGAAAATAAAGCCAGACCATTGGCACGTCGTTATTCAGACGTCTAGACCACACTTTCTTGGGCTTCCATGTTCTTAATCTGCTGCTGCATTGCCTCAGATCATCTGTCTAGACTTTGTTGTAATTTTCCACAACACCCCATTAACCCTCGCTTCAGTGCTCAATAGCGGGAAAGAGATTTGAGTCACCCTGACTCACAGAACAACACTATGAGATAATATACCATGCGGTGTATCTGCTGGCATGCTGCTGCCTAGAGAGGACAGGAGCTTTCGTCACGCCGTGTTTCTTATTCATAAATGTTACATCATCTGTATTCTGAGGTCATGTTTATAGAGCTGGATAATGCTTGAAGTCAAGTCGAAGCAATTCAATTTGTATAGCCCTTAATCACGGTTACAGACTCAAAGGGCTTCACTGGCCATGTTTCATACAATAAGGGCTCCTTGTTACAATGTTATTACACATGTAATAAGCAACGCAATAACCTGTAACAACATGTACTTGATATGTTTTAACCAGGGCTGCCAAGTTTCACGTTTGGAGTGATCCCCCCCCAAATATAATAATTTCTAAATTGATGTAATTAAAAAAGGGTGTTGAACTCTTCTCCTTGATTTTTATGGCAGTTGGCTAACATCTTTATGGTGCATTACCGCCCCCAACTGGAAGGGAGTGTGGACAGGGAAAATTTTAACTCATTGAATGCCGGACAACACAGAGCCACAATTGTAGTATGAATGGAACCGTGTGTGAGTGCGTGTCCTCACAGGTAGAAAAAAGTAGCTGTGTGTACATCCCACCTTCTGGCGTTCGTGCATTTTGACCCTATTGGGTCAAAACGTTGCTGTGAATTTTAATGAAATTAATATGGGAGCTTAAGCAGTGCTGCGGACATTACATTTCTTTCACTCGCTTTTACAGGTGACATATTATACCACCAGGTGTGAGTGTGATTGGCCGTTTTGAAAATCTGCCTCTTCTGACATCACAAGTGGGCGTGTCCACCCAGATGTACGACGGATAGATGAGCACGTCATCTAGGTGGACACGTCCACTTGTGATGTCAGGAGGCTTGTAACAGCTAATCGCACTCACCCCTGGGGGTCTAATATGTCACCTTTAAGCTGACAATCCGAACCCACCTCTCACCCGGACCGTGATCACCGGAGAGCTGTGGGTGCCGATGCGGTTGCGGGCCTCACAGTAGTACTGTCCGCTCTCCCCTGGACCCACCTCGGAGAAGGTGTAGGAGGGGCCCGTCCTGGCTCCCCACACTAGGGGGGTACATACCATCATGGTGGCCACATATGATTTCATTTGAATTAGTAGTTCTCAACATCGAGGTAAGAAACGTGAACACAGGAGATTATTATTTGTAATATCATTATTAACATATTTTTCAAAATTTTAAAAAGTATTTAAAAGTAAAAGTAAAGATTTATGAACCAATATACCTCAGGATTCAGAAAACACTCTGTACCTCTATCTAAATCTGAATAACTGCAGCATCAAAACCCCAAAAATAAAAAATAAAGTGGACCAAATGGAAACATCCAGAAGGTGGTTAGCCTTCTGAGTGCGGCGATGCGAACCTCGCCTGGGGGCGCCCTCTAGTGGAAGTCGATGCCAGGTGAAGTTATCCACCACCGGGTTGGCCTGACTGCTACATGTCAGCGTCAATGCACGACCGGCGTCCACCACGCTAGAGGGACGGGCCAGGACTGACGTGTTCTTAGGTGGATCTATGGAGAGATGATCGAGTGAAAAGGAGTTTCGTTTTCAGTTTCAGTTTGTTTATTTTCTATCATCAAATAGAAAAACTGTCCACCGGTCTTAAAAGAACGCACAAGCCATCGGACAAATAATATCATGCCCGTCTCGTCCCTGTGTTTTTGGTAAGCTTCCTTGTTATGTGTCATCATTTGTTTAAACAAATAAACTACACCTCAAACATAGTGTTGCCCCCCCTCCTGCTAACGGGGACCCTTTGCAGCACTATCTGGGTTCACTTTCTTTTTTTAGATACATCACATTTTTTAGCACTGGCCAGATTGGGACAGTGATTTGGAAAGTGTACTGTTCCAATGTGTGTAGGGACTTGCCCAACACACAGCTCTCATCGTTGAACCCTGAACACACACACACACACACACACACACACACACACACACACACACACACACACACACACACACACACCAGCCCATGCAGATGGACCCAATGAGCTGTACTTACACAGTACAGAGAGTGTAGCAACCGGGGAGGTTTGGTGGCCCAGTCGGTTCCATGTGGTACAGTAGTACTGACCGGCACTATGAGAGCGCACCGATGGGAAAGACATGTTCTGCTGCGTTCCTTTGGCCCACACCTTGTCGCCAAGGATACGATGCCATGCAAACCTGTCGTCAGAGGATGATAAGAGTTATACCGGATAGGTCACGGAAGGCAATGGAAAAATCCACTTCTGAGTGGGTTTTATCTTTCCCTAAAGTATAAAAGAGAATATTTACTTATTGTGCTGTTTTAAAATAATTGCTGAAATTGTGTGAAATGTCTATTTGTAGTGATTTGTAGCCGGACAAACAGGCAGATACCTGTTGACAGGAGGGTTGGCTTGGCTCACACAGCTGAGGTTAACATGGTAGCCTTCTCTGATGTCGCCTCGAGGACTCACCACTACCCGTGTGTTTTGGGGGGAGTCTAGACAGGAAGGCAGGAAGACAGACAGAAACATCACAGATGAAGATTAGCACGACTACACAAAGAAAGGTTATCCTAGTGTGAGCATACACTTTCAATCAAACCGAAAGAAAACAGGACATTTCAAATGCAGTTGCTGATTGGAAGATATTTGTTGGATGTTTTGTAGCGGGTTATTTGCTACTTCTTTCAGCCAATCATAAACAGTTATTGTAAAAACCTGTGTTTAACCAATATTTTTGAGTTGGTTTGTCGTATAATTAGAAAGGTAATTGGAAATGGGAAATTGTGTTGAATGAAAGAAATGCTGAAAGAAATAATGAATTTATTCTTATCCATGAATATCAGTAAAACCATTCCATCAAATTATGTAACATAATAAACTAAAATAAACCAAATGCAAACTGCTGCAAATCCTTTGCAGTTCTACTTAAAAAAGTCACTTGGTGATATACATAATGATGGTATGGTCTTTATGGTCTCATCGCCGTCGAGATATCTGCCTTGTAACTGATTCTGCTTGGCAATATTTCAAACATCGCTCGGACTCGTCTTGTAATGTACGACAAACACAATTCTAATTCTCCACAGATTCACCAAATGTGTTGCTACTCGTTCAATGACATCATTCCCGCTATTCTATTCCAAAATGTTGATTCAAAGCTCAGATTGTTGTTGTTATGTTATGAGAAGCCTACATGTGATGTTCAGCAGCATGGGCTGGGATCGGTCAGTGCCCAGGGAGTTCCGGGCCACGCAGAAGTACTGTCCTTCATCTTTGAACGTCAGACCTATCAGGTGAAGCTGGGGTCTGAAACTAGCTGGGATGCTGTGACTTTCCATATCTGGGAGAAACACACACAACATAACGTGACAAAACGTGTGTATCATCTCTATTTCTATGTCGTTTAGAATCCCAGGCAATGTGATGAGTATCTATCCCATAAAATAAAGAATATCAAGTATGTCTTAAAATAATAGCCTGTATATGCTAAATAAATGTCCTTGCCTCTCAAAATGAAGAATATCTACATCATCTTCTGCATTGGCCATTAAGGAAACGTACGTCATCTTTTTAAACATTCAGCTCTTGTATTTTTGTATGAATGTATGAATATAAAAATCTAAAGCAAATATATATATATATATATATATATATATATATATATATATATATATATATATATATATATTAAAGTAGAAACCACACATTAGTTTAGAAAATAATATCTTAGGGCTGAATTATAACTTAAGAAGCATGACTAGGTGGTGTGGCATCTGTGGTTAACCAGATGTGCCATTGGTGTCAAATGCACATTAATGAAAACACAACACTGTGAAGGACTCATGATGATATAGGGACAATTCAATACAAGGACCACTAGTTGTGTGGTGTCTTTCTGAAAATACCACGTGAATTCTAGTTTGTATCCTGCCTTTTAAAAAAAAGTAAAACTCTCTTTTGAGATCATTCTAACCCCTTGCCTCGTGGTTTTCCATTGTTTCTAGCTCTTATACTCCTTGTCTACAGTACATATCAGCACTATAAGCTTCTGATACAGTGTAGCGTAACATAGTGTCCTCTCCTTTGCAACATGAGGGTCATTTTGGCTGCATTCACCATAACGTACACATTACACGCCTGTTAAAACATACGCCCAGGACTGTTACCTTTGAACCAGGCAAAGCTCTCCACGGGCGGAGCGGCGTCACTGCTGCAGGAGAGAGTGGCCGACCCCCCCGCCGACAGCTCTCCCACCGGGGACAGAGTGATGAGAGTGGACCGGGGTCCGTCTACAGGGGAAGAGAGCTGGGCTTTACGCTGTGCTTCGCTCATGATGAAAACATGGAGACATGGTATGGCGACTAAACGCCGCTCGTTGGGCGAGAGTGACAGTGTGCAGTGAGGTGTTGATGGAAGCTGTGTGTCTCGGTGTTATTATTATGTCATAATGTTAAAGGAGATGCGTGTAGGAAAATGGAAGCAAGGCAGACATTCAGGTTTGACTCTATGTGAGATCCCACAACTGTTTCTGGTCTCGTCTGTTTCCATGAGATTAAAGGAGACCACATATTCATCAAAAAAGTGACATGCGTAAAAAAACAGTTGCAATGCGTAAATCATGTAAATACTGAACAATGTAATCAGGCCATGGAGGACCACTCACGTCCCAGAGCCAAGGTCAGGGGCGGGGACTGTACGTTCTGGGGCGGGATTGGGCGACAGGTGTAGGTGCCGGCGTGCTGCTGCTCGAAGCGGTTGACGATCATCCACTTCTCATAGGATCCCAGGTTCAGCCCATTTCTGAGGAGAACGTCATTGTGTGAACAACGTAGAAGGTTCTGGCGACATGTGACACACATGAACACACACACTCACACTAATTGGTTCTATGCACATCCTTACTGTACCGACAGCGCCATATTGTTTCTCGACGTCTGACAAATGCAAAGTGCTTCTTGTAAGTCGCTTTGGATGAAAGCTTCTGCTGAATGCTGTGAATGTAAATGTCATAATACGAATAACAATGAGGAGGAAACAGGAAGGGGGTGTAGACATCCGAGAAACTTCCGAGACCTGTTGACGCGAAGAGCCAAATAACATCGGATTTGGATTTAGCTACCGAGGAAACATAATGGGGTTTATGCTCCGGGGAGAAATCTATCTGGGTAGCCAGGATTTCTTAGCTGCCATGTAAACAGCTAAACGACTACAGTGACAGAATGAGACTTCCCAAGCAAACGCCAAGCACACACCTGTACAGAGCGAGGCTCCGGCCGGAAGCAGCACATCCACTGGCCTGACAGCCCAGGAACACGGTGTCTCCCAACGCAAACATGTGGCCAAGTCTGACCGGGTGCACTTGGACTTGCAGGTCTGGAACACAAGCCCATGAACTGAATGTAGAACAGTCATTGGGTCAGGATTTTAACTTGAAATGTCGAGACACTCTTATATACAAATACAAGTACACAACACTTGTTCACAGAGATGTGTAGACCCTGAACGTGCAGACCAAACGGTGATGTCACCTTCTGTACAGCAGAAATAGAATCTGCCATCACATGAAAGTGATGACACCATAACACATGGACAACAAGAAAGAGCACCTGCTTTCATTTTGATGGTGCTGTAGCTTCTATTCAAGAGCCTGAATGTGGGCGTTATTTTAAGAAATGGCCCAGCCAGCCAGCCATCTGTTGAGAGATGACTGCGCCTGCCTCAGTATGAGTCCATTTTGATTATAGGCCGATCCGAGACCAATCCATGATTGGTTCGACAAATCTCTCTTGACTTTCACTCACAGGTGCGTGTAATGCAACACTTCTCAATGGCAGCGAAACGTATGGAAGAAGGGAACAGAGTGGAGGGGATTTTTTTCAAAATGGTACACTTTCCCACTCTTTTCTTTTCTCTCTCTCTCTCTCTCTCTCTCTCTCTCTCTCTCTCTCTCTCTCTCACTCTCACCACTCTCGACCCTTACCGCCTGTTCCACCTATAACATGGAGAGGCTCTGTGATGAACCTAGGGCCAACCTGTGACGATGAGGGAGACTGTGTCGGGGGAGGTCCATCTCCCGTTGGGCTGGTCCGTCTCAAACCTGAAGTGGTACTGTCCCTCGTCACTCAGCCTGACAGCCTTGATCTGGACCGAACAGCTGGAGTAGCTCCCTCCTATGTAGCTGGGGACCCAGGGGAGATTGTGTTAAGCATTCAGCTGATTGTAAACGATTCATTCAGAAATGTTCCGGTCTTGTGTGTACTCTGTTTGACTCTTCCTCTTTAATTTTCCGGTGTTTATATGCACACTACTATTCTGAAAGTAACACTGGCTTTTATAAGTTGGTTGTTGACTACAATTGATTCTTTGAGCCAAGCAGTACAGATCTTTAGTTAATACTGGATACTGGATTTAAATTGGCCTTATATACACATTGCCTGGACTGGAGGAATGTTTTTGTACCGTGTGCGCCCCCTGTAGGACAGGCTGACTTGGTTTGGGTCCGAGTGGTGGGTGAACTCTCTGTGACCGTCCACGGACACACGGAACCACATGACCCGCTTCATCATGTGGCCTATGGTATGGAGATCACTGGTTCACATACACCATCTTATGATTCAATCATAGTATTAGCATAGTAGCATGGTAGTAGCATGTTGACTAACTTATTGATTGATCTTACTTATTGATCAATGGATTGATAAAAAATTCAAAAAGTTTCAAAAACAATATACTGAACGTGTTTCATTCAAACAGTTGTCTGCAATATGACATATCAATAAATCCAAATAATAACATTAGGCCAGTAGTGTATCCAAATAAAATAAAAGGAGGTTGTCCCTATGATACCTGATGGGTAGTCATAGCGACAGGGCAAGGTGACGGTGGTTCCAGCCCACACACAGATCTCCCTCCTCGAAAATGACACACTCCACCTGCTCTGGGCTCCTGAAGGACACACACACACACACACACACACACACACACACACACACACACACACACACACAAGCACACACACAAGCACACACATCATTGATATCGACATAAAAGAGTCAGAGAATCAAAGCCAAAACCCTTTGTTGTATGCTTTTGGATAGGTTGAAAATGTGTTGGTTCAATAGGGGTGACAGATATAATAGACTGATAATGAGATCTGATGGCAACACTGGTGGCGTGCTGTCCTGCTAAACGCCTTGCGGGCTGACTGGCTGACTACCTTGCACAAAGTCCAATCAATACTTATAAATAACCTAGGTGTAAAGGCAAGGGCACCTGGATGCAGAACAACATGCAGCACAGAATGAACAACAGATGATTCACACAAATTCATCTTATGTTGTCACCAGCTTTTAAACACTTGGGCACAGAATATACAAAAAACATTCTAATTATACCCATTACACATTTATAATATTTAATCCCTGTAAATAAACATGTATTATATTGAAAAGTAACGGTAATGCAGGGTGAATTCTTTAACTATAATATAATCCTAATCCCGGTGAACGTTACCTGGTAAGGCTGCGAGGATGGTGCTCAGAACTAGTGCACCTGCCAACATCTCCGCTGACTCAGGCACTGTGACGTCAGCCAGCAGAAAAGCCAGAAGATAAACGGTTAATGCGCCACTCGGACGGGACATGGGCATGAGGCTGGTCACCGAGTAAAACAGGACCGACTCACCTTTTATAAGAGCTTCATTGAGTTAAGCAGTGAAAATACCGTAGGACCTGTGCCTGTCGCAGGCAGTACCGGTGAGGCTGTCTTGACTGAGGTTGGGTTTCAGAGGTGACAGTTGAGTGTTGGCCAGGACAGCCTCAGCCAATCATAAGGGGGAGGTAGAGCAGAGGGAGGTGATACCCACGAGGAGAAAGGAAGAGGAAGGGGATGCAGTCCTGAGCGCTGCCCCCAATTCGGGTGACAGGGTTGACATGGCAAATAACATGGGATAAGGATTGTTTTGATGAAGTCTGCACGGTCGTACATATCAACAAGGCGTGGGCTCCAAGATTATCTAGTTTAAAATGTGTTTGTATGGATGCATATTCTTTTTTCCAATTTTCATCTCTGCCCCTAAATCCTATGTTACACACATTCAAATAGTGTCCCCGTTTGAAAAAGTCTGTATATTGGTTAAAGTTAGATTTTAAAGATTGTTATTTGGGAGTTGTTATTTTTATTTTGTTTCAGGGGAGAGGGAAAAAGGAGAGGAGGTTGAGGAGAGGAGAGGAGAGAGGAAGAGAGGAAAGGGGAGGAGAGGAGAGGAGAGGAGAGGAGAGGAAGAGAGGAAAGGGGAGGAGAGGAGAGGAGGCCTGGAGGTAAAGAGGAGAGGAGCTGATGTTCTGCTAGTTGGGAGGCCTTTGTGCCAGATCGGTCAGGCTAGTCTTGCGATATCAGATGATCGGATATCTTTGCCGCCTGTTAAATGTCTCGGGATTTCTAAATGCAAGTAGGTTGTTTGAACCGAAGCAAGAACAGCCGCTAACAGACCACTTTACAGGAAATCACCTTTTACTGGAAATGATGCTCTCCCCCATTCTCCTCAACAGTGAAACAAACTGGAGATATAGCAAATCACGTTGTAACACGCAGAGAGCTTTGGAACAACTTAACATTATTTCATTCAGTTTCATCCAATGTGGGCTCCGTCTGCAAGATAGGTGGAATTAAGGATTTTCAGTGACAATACCCTGAAAGACTACCTCTCTACAAAAGTTGAAAGTGTTGATTGACAGCTGGGTACTGTGTTGACCTGGAGAAGAAGCACCATTTTGTCTGGGCCTGCCTTTGTTTGCGTTGGACGATGCTTAAAATTCAGGATTTCAATTTTTTTATTTTAACCACATTGTTGTTTAGTATTTCACCAAACTTGTTGAGCTTCCCTCGCCCACAGTGGCACTCACCAATACTGTAGGTGGATTTAACGTTACGGTCAACACGATCCAGAGTCCGCAAATACGTACACCGTCAACGTATGACCAAGACACCAATCCAATAGCGGCTGGGTTGGTGTCTCAGTGGCCAAGAGGGCCAAGCCCACCGTAGTGATGCCATGTAACAGAACATGGACACCAAGACACAACTAATAGTTGCTGCTGCTGGTGCACAATGCAAGAGTGACTCGACTTGTATGTTATCCTAATATAATACCTGATATCCTGTGTCATCCTGATATAATGCTTGATGTCAACCGTCTCAACTCTTTTCCTTCCAAATTATTGATATCAATAACCGGAAGGGAAATAGCTCAGCAAACCGGCCCAATCGTTCTTTGGAAAATTCCTGGATCAATCCAATCAGATTGGGATATTTATATATTATTTGCCTGGAGGACGAGAGCGATAGGAGTCATTGTTAACAGAGGTCGAGGAACACTGAGTAGAATCCAGTGGTGCAGAGCTCTTCCCAGCTGAGCTCCACTCGAACAGGGAACTGCTGGCAGGGAGGACAGCCCGCAACCAGAAGTGGTGAGTTGCAAGACCTTGGAGTCAACCGTGACCACTTAGCTTGATGAATCTCAATGACTTTCACATATTTCCATGCGGTGACTCAGCCAATAGATGTCAGTGAAGTATCACGCCATGGTCAATTGGCTTCTTAGCCCTTTGTTGACCCCGCCCCCTCAGGTAATGATGATGTACCAATTCAACCTTTCAATCAAACCCTAAAGTATCCATGTGGAGGGGGGAAAAAGGAAGCCTTTAATTCAGTAACTTAAAAATGGTATCTTTGTCGCCAGCTGGAAAGTTGACGTCAGCCTTGTATCCATTAACTCGGGTCAAATTGGGAATGATTAGGAAGAGAAGCTAAAACACTGCATGGATTGTTAGGATTTGTCTCCTTCAAGGACTAGTACAAGGGAGCTGTTGTATTGCAAGTAAAGTAAGACAAATAAAAACAATTATCGTGATATTGTAATATTTAAAAAGTATATGTGTGCTGCAGTTATAGTTCAAGAGTTATATTCCCCTGACAATGGCAATAAACGTCTATGCCTTAAAAATTATAAAACAATGCACTCCATAAACATCTTTCAATACAGTTAAATTTCAAACAAGCCAAAATAAAGTTTAGTTTTTACCACTACTTTGAACTGAACCACTGTGTATGAAAAGGTCCACCACCGAAATGAGTTTCAAATCCCACCAATGCAAAGTCAAATTAACTATATATTACAATTTACAGATTGTCATTTAAGGGTGTGGGGGTGTATTATTACAGCAGTGTCTTAAATTATGGGTTGAGAGCTGAAATGGGTTCCAGGCCTATGTCTACCGGGCTCTCACATGACAACAATACTGTTATGATTTAATGATCATGGATCATGAGACGGGGAAGAAAACCAATTGGAGCCCTGGCTGAACAAAAAGTTTAGGGACCGTTGTTATTAATACGTTTCCCCCCAATACTATCCATAGGATTGGGACTAGGTAGAGTGGTGGGATTTAAGCCTAACCTGGAACCACAGCAGGGCTTCAAAAGGATCACGGCTCACTAATAGGTCAAAGCCTGATGTAATCTTAATAGAAACCAGGCCGGAGTTAACAAATGAAGAGAAACAGATGGACGGCGCTAGATTAAGTGTGGCTGACCACAAACAGAGAGAAGGAGTAGGGGTGGGGGGGGGGGAGACGGAGAGCGAGATGGAGTAACATGAGGAAGGTATATGAATGTCTGAGGGGGCGAGCGAGTCAGCTAGAGGAACCGAGAGGGAATGCCAAGATAAGTTTGAGAGGAAGATAGGGGGGAGGCTGCGAGGGGGGGCGGGGGGGGGGGGGGGGTTAAAGTGTAAGAGACAGCGTCTGAGGTGTAGCGAGGAAAGTTAAGAAAGCGTAAAGAGAGGCGAGTTAGGGTGGAAGGATTGAGGGAAGTTGGAGGTACAGTATGTGAAAATTAGATATGACAGCAAAAGAGGGAATTGTAGGGGGGTGGGGGGGAGAGGGGGGGTACAAGAAGGAAAAAGAGGGAGCAAGAGAAGAAATGTATGACAACATATCCAACCGTTATGGTAGGGAAGGTATCCATGCGTCCACCGCAGCCTCGAGACCAGATGAAGTGTGACCGTCTGGTGGTCAGACTGGACCTGAAGATTTTCCGCTGTTGCAAAACACTTCCTGCCTGCTGTTTTTATGCGCTGATGGCCCACCGTCCCACTCCCATATAAAGCTTTTTTTTATTTTTACAAACTGTAATTGCAAAATATGTTAATTCTATAGCGGGATTATTAACGCGTTGGATCGTCTGGCCTCTATCATGGAAAACCTTAATTTGTGTTGTAGCACAGTAATGAATTGAATATCCAGCATATGGTAGAGTTTAAGTTAAATGGTTTACTCCGTTGGGGAAGTCTATGCACGAATGATGATGATGAGGGCTTGAATGACATCTGACAATGTGATATGTTGTTTCTGTGCTGTCTGTTAGGAAGAAAAGAAAATGTTCCTGATGAATGGCCATAGTCCATGTTTAATTTAAAGTGAAACAAAACAAGATATTAAACTAAACGGAAACGTGAACATAAACTAATTTGCTAATTAGCGAACACCTCATCTGTAAATCATATTTCCCCGTTGAGACACGTGACGTTCGCACACACCAAAAGAAAAAAAAACCCTCTAAAGCAAATAATTTGAACGTTTTTTTCTCTCTTGGCTCTGAAATCCTTGAAAGCTGCTGGAGCACGGCTGAATTTCCTCTGGGTTAGCTCATTCCTACCCCATTCACAAACTCTGCTGGGTCAGATTTCTGCTCCCGGTCTGCCAGAGACAGGTCTGTGGGCGCTGTGGTATTCCACGGTGAATGACTCATGTCTGGTAGTTATTATGGGCTGCCCCCTCCCACCCACACACCCCCCCTGACAACACCCCCCTCCCCCACCTCCTCCTCCCTCACCTCCTCCACCACTACTACCACCACTGGTTCCTCCTAGAGACCGTCCACCACGCTCCCTCTCCACTCTACCCCCGTCTAGTGGCGGGAAATACAACCACACCCCCTTTAAAGACGGGACCTACGGTTACCATGGAGCCTCTGGGACAGCAGCAGACCCCAGTGCTGTCCCTTGCTGTCCCTCAAAAATAACAACCACAATAAGCTGTGTTTCACCTGCAGGAATGAGGCTGTTGATGTCGATCACTTCTTTAGAATTGGACACTCTTGGACACGCTGTATCCTTTGGCATAAAGTTTTAATTTCCTTTAAACTAACCATCAATCGTTTAAAAGGCAAAAAGTATATTATATTATTATAATTGGCCATTTATTTGGATTTTTGTTTTTATAATTAGTTCCTTCAAACTTGTAGTCGATAATGGTGCTCTTTGGATACACTAAATGTATTTAAAATGGAATGTCAGGCTGTTATTGTGACCGTTCAATACTTGTTTGTCCAGGAGTCAGCGGAACGTCCCAGATCTGCCCTGTACTTCAAGAGCTCATAGGGCCTGAATGATCCCACCAGAGTGATAGCAGGCTACACTAGAGCAGTGTGTGTCATTCGCTAGGCAACCCTGTCTATTCATACAGGTGTTCAGATTAAGATTTATATTTTTATTATTGTTATTATTGTAATAATAATTATTCATATTACTATTATTATTATTATTATTATGTTACATTTGTATTTATCCTGGGTTTATTTACTTTATCTGTTGGCCTCCATCCTATTCCCTGGTAGTTTTTCACAAGCACTTTACTAATGCACTTTGACCTTTGAACTTAAAAAAAAAAATACATATACATGTATATATGTATATATGTATTTATGCCAATTTATACTACCACCTTTCTTCTTGCTCTGTTTGTGTGCATGTGTGTGTGTGTGTGTGTGTGTGTGTGTGTATCTGTCTGCGTGTGCACCTACGTGTGAGTCTGTGTGCATATATGTGTGAGTCCCTGTGTGTGTGTGTGTGTGTGTGTGTGTGTGTGTGTGTGTGTGTGTGTGCGTGTGCGTGTGCGTGTGTGTGTGTGCGTGTGTGCGTGTGTGTGTGTGCGTGTGTGTGTGCGTGTGTGTGATGGTTTTACCATGTGGAAGCTCCCACTATGGGGCTGGGGGAAGTGTATGCAGGAGTGTGTCAGGTCTGGGCTACTGTTGGAAACTACTCCTATTACGACCTCTTTCCTCCGATTCCTCCACCTCCCGTCTTTCCACCTCATCATCTCAGTCCTTCCCACTCACTCCTCCTCCGATTTCCAATTTATTTCATGAAGAGGAAGTCGGAGCACTGTTGAGGAGGAAGGAGGAGAACCGAGGAGAACCTTCACGCCTCCTCACGCCTCTATGCGTCGGGAGTGAGGAGGGATGGGTGATGCAGGCTACCGCTAAAGACAAATAGCTGCATGACTTTAATGTCATGTGTTATACGCAATGGTGGACCAACACAGCAACGTGCCTCAGTAGGGAGGAAGACATGGCGACAAATGGGACAGCATAATCCGATAAAGAGCATACACTCATACAGTCATATGCTTTTTATTTTTGTCATTCCTGACACTGTATAGATCCTGCTTCCACTCAAGCCTTAGCTTGACATGGTTTTCATGATGACACTTTTCACCTGCAGCGTGTCAGACTGGCGAATGAGGCAGAACGCACTGAAGAAGAAAAACAGACGCTGACGATGAGAAAGGGTCATAGAGATTTGCCTGCATTTGGCCTAGCATGTAACGACAACTCCCTTTAAACCCAGTGAAGCATTGAGAAGGCCATTCAATATTTGCTTATTTGGTTATATTACATTGCAAAAGTGTTTTTTACATATAGGAAAAAGTAAATGGTACAAGATAAAGATGGTGTTTACTGTATAGGATTTGAAGTTTGGTGCTACAAAATCGAGTATGTTAAGTATAAGTATAAATGCTTCTCAATACATTTGAGTGTATTGGATATGATAATAATTGTGTATTCTAATAACCTGTCCTATCTTTCATCTTGTCTTGGAGCGATTTTTCCCTTGTTACTGTTATGTTGATTAGTAGTCTTATGGTATTAACAATTGTCTAAATGGAAACAATACAGTCCAAGACTATCAGCTCCACTCCTTGAGCAAACCATC